>NW_006399924.1:1978197-1980355 GCF_000299155.1 Elephantulus edwardii | reverse complement strand
AATTAATAAAATATAATTATAAAAAAAAATATGCAAAACAATCTCTAGAATTAGCCATTTTATGTCATAAAACTTTAAAGGGTTTTAGAAGTTGTTTATTGAAACAAACCTATAGCATGAGCTCCATATTAAAAACAGAATCCTCAAAATAAGTACTACTTATGAAGTGCTCCACATGAAGTTACTATGGGTCAGAATTGACTTGATGCCAACTCGAAGGTTTAGTTAGCATTTACAAGTTAATTTAAGCTTAATACCTTATTTCGTTTTCACAACATCCTTGTGTGTTAAGGAAACATGCCAAATTTGTGGTCATTTAACACATAAAGAATATGAGGCTCTGTGAGGTGAAGTAACTTGCTCATGTAAAAATCGGCAAGCAATGACTTCAATACCAGGCACAATGATTACAAAATTCTATGTTCTGTCTATTCCAACAGGCTCATCTGCCTTAAGTATTCAGCCAGATCAGAACACTTCACCTCTATCCTGCTATACTTAGTGCTTCAACATATGCTGGTATTCTATTTGAGAGAGTTCTCCAACAAAGAAACTGAATGCATTTAGTAACAAATTTGCAAAATTCTTCATAGCTGGTAACACTGTAAGCTTTGGAGAAAATTTTCAACAGTAAATAAAAGAGAACTCTATGATATGTTCAATTATTCAAAGAGCATAACGTATTTTTTACCTATCTCCTACTTATATTTTAAATGGTAAGAGACTGAAAATGAGAGTTATGTCAACAGATTACCAGAGCACCTCACCTCTATGGTGGGATCATACTCATCTACAAAGTGGTTCTGGATTAGTTGGATTGTCAGTGCACTTTTCCCAACACCACCTGCTCCAACCACCACCAGTTTGTATTCAGTCATTTCACACCAGCAAGAACCTGTGGAAGGCAGCAATTAGGGTTTATTGATGAGCTTCATCTCTAGTACTTCAGAGATTTAACTCATTACTTAAAATCAAGTTTGAAATATACTGGTTCCATACATGTGGCCCTCTACTCGGTTCTTAAAGAAATTTAAGAACGCAAAACCACTTGTATGTTTGTCTAGGGCATCACAGTTTTTATTTGGAATCATAATTCTATTCACCGCTACCCTCGCCTATTTTTCAACACTACGGGGCCCCGCCCTCAACCTACGGTAAAAGAAACCCCTTTCGTTCCTACTTTGCCCACCAGTCTTTCCAACTAGTGTGTGGACAGCCTCTAGGCCGCCTCCGTTTTTTTGATTCTTCCCACTGCTGTCTTCAAATATATGAGTGCACAAAACCAAGGACCCCCGCCCAGGACCTTTGTTTCCAGGTCGCGGATTCCGCACGGCCTCTGGCCATTACGAGACGCCTCTATGCTCAAAGTCTGAAGGTTATAAACACTCAGGTTTTACCTCAAGCTCTGCTGCCTCCGCTTCGTATAGATTCAGGATCACAAGCGGGAAAAACGTTGGAGACCCCGGAACCGCCATGAACAGCCCCCACCAGGGAGCGGCACTTCCGGCCCCGCCCGCTACGCAATCAGCCTGCGCCTCGGGCGCTAGAGTCCCCGCCCCAGCCACGTGGGTTTCCAGCCGAGCAGTCACGCGGCAAGCCCCACCCGGCCCCGCCCCTCCCGCACGGGCCGTTTCCGATAATGAAAGCTCTAGGTGCTACCGTTCTCAAAAATCAGTAAAACTTTATTCGCTTCCATTCTTTCGCCATTAACAGAAAACTGGAGAAAGCAAAAATGTTTGTGTTTACAAAGATAAATGGCCTTTATACCCAGAGATCAAAACCTCCAACAATGACGGGGAAGATATAGCGCCCTCCCCCGTACCCCCTGAGCATCCCCTTGTCATCTTTCGACAAAGCTTTCAGTCCACTGGCCAGGGTCCCTTTATGTGGCCAATTCAAGAAGAGGGCCAAGGAAATCAGACCAATCCATTCACGTGATATCAGGTCAAACCAAAGCCGCACAAAGGATCCAGTGCCTTTACAGGGCACAGGAACTCTGTGACTATTTAAAAAGAAAACAAAAAACCCCAAGATTCATTTCAGGCACAACTTTTTTTTATTTTTTTGTTTTGTTTTGAAATCAGTAAAAGAAACTGGGTCCTAGAAGCTGCAGTGATCTAAGCAGCAGCAAATTTGTGCATCTGTCCGTTGTTTTGTT
>NW_006399924.1:1955538-1977642 GCF_000299155.1 Elephantulus edwardii | reverse complement strand
AACATAACACGAGGAAGGTGTTAAAACTGGTGTAATAGCTCCATAGAGTAAGTATTCCAGATTGTGGGAGGGATGAAGAGGGAGATATTTAGAACCCTTCACCAAAATCCCCCCAACTTGATCATAGTGGATTAATGATGTGCTTTGTGGATGTGATTAGTCAATGACACCAGCTTGACGGATCTTTCTTTCGGCACCAAATCCCTGTGGAGGAATAAAATTGCAATTAATGATGTGGGTAACTGGAAATCACAGTACCTTACAGTTCTAAAATTAAGTACAAAAGCATTCTTTTTAATAATTTTAACAACTACCAAATTCTGAGAGAGAGAGAGAGAGAGAGAGACACACACACACACACACACACACACACACACACACACACACACACACACACACACACGGAGGGAGAAATCCCTTTGGTCTCATATATTTATTCAAAGTATCAGAAAAAAGAAAGAAAGGTGAGCCAATATTATGTTAGGGATTCACCAATGTTCTCAGATCTATGTGAAATAAGACTTCAGCAATCTGCTGTTCTGTGAGATGTCCTCCCCTGAGATTAGCCTCTCCCTCATACCATTGAGTTATCTGGTCCCCTTGGCTGACGAAGAACCATTAGGCGAGGAGCACTGGCATCATCCAGGGTGATGCTCTTCAAACGATTGACCAGCCGATCAGGTCTTGGAGCTGCAACAGCCTTGGGGCCTTCACTGTAAAACAGTTAAGAGGTCAAAAAGAGCAAGCGATGCTTGGTTAAAACATAGAATTGTGTTTTCTCTTTAACTATCCAAATGACTCACTTTTAATGAGCAGACTTTTCCCTCATTAAGGCAGCTAACAAGACTAGACAGACAAGTTAATAGTTTTTACCCCTCCACACAAATTTTATTAATGCGTAGGAGTGGAAAGATTAATTTCGGTGAGGGTCATTCCCAAATGTATCTGAAACCAGAGAAACCAGTTCCATATATGAATCAAAGACAGATAAAAAACATCTGCTGCTGTTGACTGCCATTGAGTCCAGCATGACCTGAATTTTTTTTATAACTATTGTTGTTTCTCAAAGTTCAAAGAGTTTCCAGAGGCATGTTGCTTAGGAAGTGGATGCCACCCCTGCTTACAAATGAAAAACTTTTAGAGAAGTTAAATATATGGAGAAATATTTCCAGGGATTTTGAACTCTTCAAATAGTAACAAAGTTACTTTTGAAAAATATTATCAGTGAGGACTATTTATAGTTACATTTCTATTTTAGCAGAATATTACACAATGGCTTAATGAAAGGAGTTAGGCAGAACAGAAACATGCATCACATAATTCTGTTTGGGTTGGTTTTGTTTTTTTTTTTAGGATATAGTATACAGCAAGTGACCATATAATGTTTCACTGGGACAAATTTATAGTAATAAAAAGTTAGAAAATGAAGAAAAGAATATAAGAAGTATTAAGACCTAAACAAAGGTAGCAAGGCAAAGAGAGAGAAAAGAGAGGAAGAAAAGAAATTAATGCTCCAGAAGAGTAGTCAGGTCAGGGTGGTTAATGATCCAACAAAAATGTATCTCACCAGACTCGCCAAACATTACAGGCACTGCACTTGCCGGTACGTTGATTAAGAATCACTGAGAACTCCACCTCATCTCCTGCCTGTAGCTCAATGCCATCTTGAACTTCCTTCACGTGGAAAAAGAGCTTCTTGCTATCTCCTACTTCATAGTTAATGAATCCAAACTGAAATTTTAAAAAGTAAATAAAAATAGCTGGAAAATAAAAAAGGGACACACAACACCAGAAAAAGCACCTCACTTTGAATTAAGCACAATGGTTGCCTATGAGACGATTTACAACACATGGTGTTATGTTAATGCTAATAGCCTTATGAAACTGCAACACTTTTCAAAAAGAAAATGTGAACAATTTTACTCACTGTAAAACTGAGCGAAACAAAGATTGCCTTGCTCCTTCAAATATTTCAAACTGTTTTCAACTAATAAAAAGTATCGAAAGCTATCTGTTAAGTTAAAATGTTATTTAAACATAAGTTATCATATTGCCCTTTTCTAGGATTATGAAACTACAGAGGTCTGGTGGCTTAGGGGTAAGGAACTGCACTGCCAACCCAAGGGTACGTGATTTGAATCCACAGATGGTTCAATGTCCTCCCATGTGATTTTTTGCCTCTGAAAATCTGCAGCTATGTGACAGTTTAGACTCAAGGTTACAAAACCACAGAATTATTAAAATATGGTTTGATATAGAAAACAGCCACACAAACTGTTAGATTAATTGTGTAGATTTTGAAAAGTGTCGTCTCTGAAGATTCACTGGGAAATCATCTTCAAGTTTCAGTCCTAAGAACAGATCAGTCTGTCCTAAGATTATTTCACAAGAAACTCTGAACCACAAGTACTAGTCTTTGTATTCTGGGAATCTCATTCCAGATTTATATTCCCTATCATGCAATGCACGCTTAGCTTTTCTTTGCTGTTATCACGTATTGTTTTGTAATTACTCATTAATTTAGAATTACTCTACAAGTATTTTAAAATAATAATCTCATAATGCTTAAAAGGGTAAAAAGTAAAAAGAAAAGCTCTCTTGGTTCAAAATATTTCAGAGCTGCATTATTATCTAGCAAAATTAGTAAACAAATGAAATCCTTTAACTCATAAAAGTATCAAATGTAGATGGCCACTTACTTGATCTTTCACACACTCCACTGTGGCTCGACGCAGGGGTGTGATATTGTAGGCCATTGTCTGTGAATTTTGGCCCAAGACACACAACTGGAATTTGACACTCTCGCCTTTCTGCAGGCAATCCCCTTTGTTGGCCATCCCAACGATGCCAAATGGATACACTTCACCTTTCATATCCCCTGAAGGAGAAACAAGTACAAACATTTTACAACTTGTTTTGTTGTTATTAAGTGCCTTCTAGTTGTTTATGACTCTTAGCGACCCTATGTAAAACAGCCCTACTCCCTGCTCTATCCTGTGCCAATAGCATTGCCTCTGACACACACATCCCGATTACCCCAGTCACTGAATAAATTCACCTCATAGTGTCATCCCCTCCTGTGCTGTCCCTCCACCCTACGAAGCATGATGTCCCTCTCCAAGGACCTGTCTCTCCTGACAACATGTCAGTATGTCAGACGATGCCCCAGAATCCTTGCCTCCAAGTAGTAGCCTGATTTAACCCTCTCCAGCATGAATCTGTTTTCTTCTCTTCTCCAGCACCACAGCTCAAAGGCATCAATTCTCCTTCTATCCTCCCTAGTCATTGTCCAACTCTCTGATGCTTAACAAGTGACTGCAAAGACCACGGCCTGCATCAGGTGCACCTTAGTCTCCAGAGAGACACCGCAGCTCTTGAGTACTTGAAAGGTCCCTAACAGCAGACTTTCCCCATCACAGTATGTTTTTTGATTTCCTGGCTGCTGGTGCCAAGAGTGTTGACCGTGGAGCCGAGCAAACTGAAGCTGTGAACAATCTCAATCTCTTCACCATCCATCCTAATGCTACCAATTGGTCCAGTGGTGAGAATCTTTGTCTTCTTGACAGTGAGCCTCAGTCCATACTGAAGGCTGCAGCCCTTGGCCCTCTGCAGCAAGTGCATAAGGTCCTCCTCAGTTTCGGCAAGCAGGGTTGTGTCATCTGTGTAACGGAGATTGTTTATAGATCTTCCTCCAATCCTGACGCCACACTTCTCCTCACAGAGCCCAGCCTCCCGGATAATCTGTTCTGCATACAGGTTGAAAAGGTATGGAGATAGGACACATCCCTGACGTACACCCTTCCCAATTTTGAACCATGTGTTGTTACCCTGCTCTGTTCTGACAACTGCCTCTTGGTCTAAGTATAGGTTTCGCACTAGCACGATTAAATGTTCTGGGATTCCCATTCTTCTCAGAGTCAGCCACAGTTTGTTATGATCCACACAGTCAAATGCCTTTGCATAATCAATGAAACACAGATAGACATTCTTCTGGTATTCTCTGTTTTCAGCCAAGATCCATCTAACATCAGCCACAATATCCCTAGTACCACGACCCCTTCTAAACCCAGCCTGGACTTCCGGCAGTTCTCTGTTGATGTGCTGTTCTAATCGTTTTTGCATGATCTTCAGTAGAATCTTGCTTGCATGTGAAATCAATGACACTGTTCTGTAGTTTCCACACTCAGTTTGGTCACCTTTCTTTGGAATGGGAACAAATATAGATCTCTTCCAGTCAGTTGGCCAAGTGGTTGTTCTCCAGATTTCTTGGCACAACTTGGTGAGCACATCCAGGGCAGCACTGTTAGCTGAAATATGTCAATTGGTATACCATCTATTCCTGGGGCCTTATTTTTTGCTATTTCCTTCAAAGCAGCTTGAACTTCTGCCTTCATCACCAAAGGCTCTTGCTCAAATGCTATTTCATTAAATTCTTCTGTATCTGCCAATTCCTTTCGATACAATGACTCAATATATTCCTTCCATCTTCTTTTAATACCTCCTGGATCATTTAATATTCTGCCTAAAGCATCCTTGATTATAACAACTCTAGGTTTGAATTTGTTCTTCAGTTCCTTGAGCTTAAGAAATGCTGAACGAGTTTGGCCCTTTTGATTTTCCGACTGTAGCTCCTTG
Source organism: Elephantulus edwardii (assembly GCF_000299155.1). Classification (NCBI taxonomy): domain Eukaryota; kingdom Metazoa; phylum Chordata; class Mammalia; order Macroscelidea; family Macroscelididae; genus Elephantulus; species Elephantulus edwardii. The sequence continues at coordinate 1,973,007 of NW_006399924.1, read as the reverse complement.
CACATTTCATTTTACAACTACCCCCAATTTATCATTAATATATTTGCTAAAATGGAATCATGTTCCTTGGAAAAACTCCTCAATCGATCTACAACCATGTAACAAATGAGAATTTTATGGTTGATTAGAACTTGCCTAGTAATTAACACCTTTTAACTAAAAGAAACCAAAACAAAACCTCATTATTCCTAACAATACTACTGCTCTTAAGTATTGGGTTTTTAAGTATAATTGGAGTTACTAAGTATACTCACTGGATTATGTTCATCTCAAGTTTACAATGTGAGTCAAACAATCAAAAATATTTCTGCCTCACACCTAAATGAGCATTAAACAGCTAGCTAGGCATGGGCAAAAGCAATGCGGACACATTTCTTTGACATCCCATCTCTTTGGTCTCACAGGCTCCCTTTCCACTCTATATAGGGTCAGCAAACTTTTTCTTACAGATTTAGACAGTTAAGACTCATCTATGCTGATGTAAAAAGTAAAAAGCCACAGAACTTGATCATGACTGTCCCAAGAAAGCAGAGATAAAAAGATGACTGGAGGTGTTAAATAGGCCGTAATTGAAACCTGGACTAAAAATAAAAAGGTCAGATGCTTTATAATTAACCACCCAGGTAAATCCACTCAATCAATGAAAAGTAGGGAAGAGGAGAAAAATATCAGTCTAACATGAAAAAGTTTCAGAACGGAAAAAATATAATTTACTTTCTATTGATTATAGAGGCAATGAAATCCCCCCTCATTTCCAAATATACAGGAACCAAAAAATAAAAACACATCAAAGGAGATTCTTCCAGCAGATGCAGTCAGAGTGAGAGCTAGAGCTAGCCTAACTTGTCTGAGTTGTTGTATTGAAGAAGAGTGCTGACTGCCAAAAAGAACAAACTAGTATGTCCTGGAGAAAGTGCAACCAGGGTGGGCATGTTGTTAGGAGGGGTCAGGATATGGGAAAGGTCATCATCCTTGTAAAGGAGGATCAAAGAAAGGAGATGAAGACCCTCAATAAGATGGAATGATACAATGAACAAAATTAGGCTCAACTATATCACAGATGGTAAGGATGGTTCAGGAGAGGCAAGGGTTCAGATCTGTTATTCACATGGTCACTGTAAGTTTTAGTCAACTCCACAGCACGTAACACCACAATATTTACACAAAACTCTAGGTTTCCTTCTCTAGAAAAATCTTTGCGGGGAGCTCTGGTGGCCTAGTGGCAAGGAGCTGCAACTACAATCCCAGAGGCGCACGGTTCAAATCCACCAAATGGTCTGCCGGGGAGGGAGGGGCAGTCTCTTCCTGTACCAGTCAGATCTGATTTGACGGTACACTCACACAAAAATAATAAAATAAAAAGAAAAATCTTTGCTTTGGATTTTATCTAATAGGAGGAGGACATCATACTAGCAAGAAAGGCTGGACAGCGCAGGAGAGGAGGACCCTGGATGAGATGAACAATGAGGGGTGGTGTGTTTCAGAGTCAGTGAGACTGGCTCAGGACAAGGCAGGATTCAGAACTTTAGTTTACAGATAAGATCACCAGGAGCTGCAGGCAACTCGATGGCACCTAACAACGCTAAGTAAGAAGACAGTGAAGTGTGCAAAAGAGGGTAAAAGTGACCAGGACAAAAATATTTGTTGTTACTTATTTTGTTTTAATCATCCATACTTCCCTCTTTTAGGATGAGGTTCAAAATGGTATTAATTTAAAAGACTGGTTACAAAGTCAACTGACACCTGACAGCGAAGAACAGCAATTCTATGTAAAACAGGACTTTCTAAGAATCTTATGTAGCAAAATGATTCATTTCCTTCTCACAAATGAACTGCTCTTTCCCATTTGATTTTGATGCTATGACTTCTAAAAGGTAGAAAAGATTATCCTTTTTGCAGACCAACCCATCACTTTGGCTGGAATTTCACCTTTCATCTTCACCTTTACAGTATTCTATCACCCCAAGCATCCACCAGTGTTCCCTCCTTCACTTTCTACAGTGTTTTTTTAAAATGTATACCGAATCCAAGAAATGTGATTTTTCTGATAGTGACTCAAAGAATTCTCAATGAGGAAAAATATGCAGAGAAATGGAAAACACAGGGAACCTCGGCCTGAAGGTAACAGAATTTTTTTGAAATCCTAACTGCTATAGATTAAGCTTTTACAGAAAGCAAGAATGTAGAACTAAAGGAAATAAGGGAAAAAATGTTAAGAAAGGACATATACGAAACAATCTCATTATAACAAATAAATATTAAAGAGTGCTCTAGTGGCTTAATAGAGCTGTCAACACAAAAGAAGGTGGTTCAAAGCCACTACCTGATCCATGGGATCAAGAGAAGCAATCTCCTCCCATGCAACTAAAACTTCTGAAAACCTGTGACAGGGTCATCTATGAGTTGGTTCCAACTCCACAGCACATAACTGCATGATAAATCTCAAACAATCTGGTAGGGATGATCTTACCCTCTTCCACAATCTCAATCATTCCTTGATACTCAGTCTGTGTTGGATCAACACTCCTCAGGGGGCGAATGACTTTACCAGAGTAGATGGTGGGATCAGCTTCCTCAGTAATACCATTCACTGCAAAACAAAACCACAAATACCTCTCATTAAAAACGTTAATTAAAGCCTATTCCATGGGAACAAAGTAAACAGAATGAGTTACAAGGTTGGTTAGTTGGCCCCTATTCTTGAAATGGAGCAGGAAGCCTGAAGTTTACTCTAAAATTACACCTCTCACTTGACCTTAACTACCTCTAATGCCTCTTTCATTAAATAACATTTAAGGAACTAGTTTTAGATTTAAAACATGTTATTCTTTCTCATTTTTTTCCAGCTAAATGCAAGTATTCTTATCTTTCTCAACATATTATCTACAGGATTTTACGTGTTTGCATTATTACTAAAAGAAGTTCAATGAAGACAGGGATGTACTTTGTTCACTGCACCATCTTTTCATATCTACAACACAGAATGTACTAAGATATTTATGGAATTTAAAGTAGTAATATTAACTATGTAAATCTCATCAAAGGAAGTGGTTTGTGTATGTGTTTTAGCAAAAAGAAATCTTAAGTAGCAATGGGTTTCGTAATTTCCCATTATTTCTCACAGACTCATTCTGAGTAGCCTGATAGAAGACAAAATCTTTCTGCCTTAAAACATGGAGACTTGGTATTAATTGTTTGAAAACAGATGCTGAATTCAAAAACTTAAGAAGTGACCTAAAAGTATCCAGAATAAAGTATTTTAAATCTGCATGTATAGAAGCATTACTTATTAAAACAGTCTACCCTACCCACTCCCCAAAGTTTTAGTAGGTCTGGGGTAAAGGCCACAAGAACTTGCAGTTGGAACAGCCTCCAGCTGATACTGGGATCACACTTTTAAAACTACTGAACTAAACAATTTTATCTTTTCTTCCTGTTCCCTTCAACCTCCTACTCAAAATATAGGCTGAATAAGTAAAAATTGCAATTCATTACCTGAGTGTGTTTTATTCACTTTTTCTGCACTGACTTTGTTGCCCTTGCCTTTGGACAAGCTATATTCGACCATGTCCCCCAATTCCAGGCTATCTACATCGCCAGAGAACTCACTAGGAAGGAAGAAAAAAAGATTATTTTGAGTAAGACATCACCACAAACATCAACAGTAGCAAATGGCCAATAACAGCACTTGTGAAGTCGCTTACTGCTTATATGCATGTGCAAATGTGCACACACACAAACACACACTCTCAACCAATCTTCAGAAACACTCTACCTTTAAGATAATGGCTAACTAAGATATTAATAGGTTAATAATGCATATAATTAAAAACAGAACAAAACACCGAAACACACAAGTAAAAAACAGACTTTGGATTTAAGTCCAAACTGTCTGGTTCTACAGCTAGTAACAACAATGCTATAAAATATACTAGGCTTTTCCTTAAGAGATGGAACCAACAAATAAAACAATATTCTTTCACTGAAGCCAAAGGCTCTAAACTAATGCTGAAAGAAGGTATAGGCTTTTATCTTCTGACCACTTTTTCTATATACATATAGGATTAACTTCAGTTCATGCCTTGTTAAAATTTTACCAATATGAAAGCTGAGATTCAAACAAAAAAATCCTTAATCCTAAGAACAAAAAGGATAACAAGCTAAAAGTCACTCGCCTGTAATGGAAAAAGATTTCCTTATCATGATTGGCTGTTTCAATAAATCCAAAATTATCCTTTAGTGTTGCCACATACCCCAAGGGTCTCTTGTAGTTGGAATTACGACCTAAAAGTCGCACACAAATTGCAATTTGCTGACCAGGTCTTTGTTTATCACTAATACTAAATTCAACCTGTGAAAAATAAAGATGCTTATTAATACCATTCTGTTTCAATGCCAAAAAGCTTAATTTTATAAATGAAGCCTCCAACTTCTCTAGATCATGCATTCTACTTCAAATATTGTTTGTAATTACTTAATAAAGATTATTGCCCAAATTAGCACTTGTACTTTTTTACAAAGGATGTTTTATTGTTTCCTAAATATGTGTTCCTTGTATGTTCTTAATTCCTCTAATTGTTGTTATGTGCCATCGAGTCACCTGCGACTCATAGCGACCCCATGTACAACGGCCCTAAACTCTGCTCTATCCTGTGCCAAACTCTCTGTCTCTGACACTCCCATCCTGATTACACCAGTCACTGAATCAATCCACCTCATCCAGGGTCTTCTTCCATTTGCGCTGTCCCTCCATCCTCCCAAGCATGCCGACCCTCTCCAGGGACTGGTCCCTCCTTGCAACATGTCCAATGTATGTGAGACGAAGTTTCAGAATCCTTGCCTCCAAGGACCAGCCTGGTTTAATCCTCTCCAGGATGAACCTGTTTGGTTTTTTTAGCAATCCATGGTATATTCAATACTCTTCTCAAACACCATAGCTCAAGGGTATCAATTCTCCTTCTATTCTCCCGAGTCTAGCTCTCTGATGCATACCTAGTGACTGCAAAGACCATGACCTGTATCAGGTGCACCTTAGTCTCCAAAGTGGCATCAAAGCTCTTCAGTACTTTGGAGAGGTCCCTAAAAGCAGACTTTCCCATCGCAATACAACTTTTCATTTCCTGGCTGCTGGTGCCAAGAGTGTTGACTGTGGAGCCAAGTAAACTAAATAGAAAGCTATTAAATATGAGAATTGTAACTGAAATCTTTGGTGTGCTTTTACTTGTACTACATTTCAGTTACCACTTTATCTTTCTGGCCTTCCTAAACCATCAATTTCATTTAATCTAATATATATAATAAGTATAAATCCCAAACACACACACATAATTTGCTGAGTCCTATTCTGGTTGTTTTAAAGGAGAAAAATTTACAAATATTTAATATTTTGAGCACATAAGGAAAGCTAAGCAAAACTCGAGAGAATGTAAAGAAATCCCATTTTATGATTAAGAATAATTTTTTATAACACTCCCTTAAAATGAGCAGAGTTATCTTGCCTTATCTCCTATTTGAGGAGAAGTAGATCCTTCCACATCCTTGGCTTGAAAAGCAATAGTCAGTTTCACCCCACAGTCATCATAAGCAATAATGCCATCCTCAGCCTCCTAAAGGGATGAATGAAGTAATGAAATAATTTTAAGAACATAAAGGCAGCATAAGAAATTACAATTCTTACAGCTCTTTGAAACAAAAAATTGGCACCAGTGGTACAAGAATCTCAAATATTGACTTAATGAATAAAAAATGGGTCTTAACACAGTACTAATATAATCTGTTATTAGGACAATTCCTTACCACTAAGTTACCAGAGGTCTCTATAGGACAGAGCAAATCTGAGTCACAGGAATTTTCAAGGGCACAATCTTTACAGGTCTCTTACAGATCTGCTGGGATTTGAATTCCTACCCCTTCAGTTAGTAGCCAAGCAATTAGCCACTGAGCCACCAATGTACCTTATCCTCCTCCACAATCAATTAGAAATCAAACTTAGTTATTGCTTTATTTTCAATCTTTTATGTTTTACACATAATTAATGGCATTCACTCACCACATGTGTGAAAACGTAGAATACTACCTATCACTGTTCTAATAAGACATATGAACAGTTCATAAACACCCCAAAAAACACAATCAAACCCATGAATCAAGTGCCACTCACTGCATTCTATCTCAGAGTAACCTTCTAGATACTTAAAACAGTAAAATCTTTAGAGGAGATTTTGGAACAGTTGGTGGATTTAAACTGCTGCTCTTTCAGTTAGCAACCTTATGTTATATATACTATACCATCAGGGATTCTCCAAATGTTCTACATTTAACATTATAATCAGTGCTTCTCACTATTAACTATTAAATACTCAAAGTCAAATATTGTTTTACCTTTTTGTTGTTCTTATGCCTTCTATAACCACTATTTTTCTCCCCTGTATATATATTCAACACCATCATTTCATTTTCCAACAAACTTCTCAGGGTCAGTGACAGGAATTCTAGTCATCATACTATTCAAACATGTCAGTGTCCCCTAAGCAATGAGTTCTCCCTTGACCTTTACTCCAAAATGCCTCTAGAAACGGATACAATGTCATTCTCAAAACACTAAACTTTGGAGTTGATGGTTTTTTCCTTTTAAAACCATTCTTCTGTTGATGGACATTTTGCCTGTTTTACCTTCTGTCTACTATGAACAATGATACAATGAACATAAGTGTGCAAAAGTAGCTATTTCTCTTTCTGCTTTCAAATTTTTTGGATATGTACACATGAGTGGAACTGCTAGGTCACAGGTAATTTTATTTATATTTAGCTTTTTGAGAAAATGTCTGTTTTCTACAGCACTGTACCTTTTACAATGGCAAAGCAATATATGTAAATATGACAGTTTCAACTTCAAGTGTGCAAAATCTATCAGTTTTGTTTCTTAAAATCATAGCCCTTACTGGGTTTGAAATACTATCTCATTGTTGGTTTGATTCACACTGGTCTAATGACATATGTTTGATGACGACTTGATGTGTTTGAAATGTCATGATGGTAAAAAAGCAAAAAAAATGAAAAAAATCTCTCTTCAAGTGCAGCCAGAGTGGTCCTTAGAAGGAAGAGGCAATTCCTGGAGAAATACAGCATGCATGCTTGGTAAAGTAGGTGGTCACTAAAAAGAGGAATATCCTTAAAGTGATGGACTGACTTAATGCCACATGACAACAATGACTAAGGATATTAACCATCTTTAACATCTTTACTAGCATCAAGTTCCTACAGACTATATTCTCCTTTGGTGAATATAACCACCCTACAATGAATACTGATTGAGCATTTGATCAAGGTATTGTTAGATATTTTATATTAATAAAATCAGTGTTATAGTAACTATTCCCACAGTGCTTCCTCATCTCATTTTTCAAACTATTTTTACGGGTTAAATAATCCAATTAAAGTTTGTACAAAATGATGTAAAGAATTTGATCTGAAAATTTTACCATTAAATTTAGCTCTTACCCTAAAAGTATCAATTCTTTTTGTATGTATACTAAACTAAAAATCTCAGCATTCATTTGTGCTCTCAGCTTTCTTTACCCAACCTTCTATCAGTTGGCTTCTAAAAAATTAAACAAAATATTTTAAAGACTTAAAAATATAACAGCCCCAAAGGAGCCCTGACTACTAGAGGAGATATATTTATAAACAGATAAAAATGTAGTAACATGGTAATAAACAAGTTAGAGCCTATACTAATATCGGTGGTGGCCTAACAAGAAAAAGACAAACAGTACACAGGGTAGGAAAAATGCATCTCCCAGAGGCTATCATGATCAAGGCAATTTTATCAGAAACACTGAGCCAGGCACTTTAGAATCTAAAAGTCAATTAACTAAGCCCTGTTCCATTTTCTCTTTTTAAGTACGCCACAAGTAGCTCTGATGGCCTAGTCGAAAGCCTTTTTCAAACCAAAAGCCTATCAGCAGCTGAGAGAAAGATAGCCACTTGCCTCTCTACAATTTTTAGCTTTAGGGGGGAAAAAAACCAAACACACACCAAAAGCTCAAGAGCAGTACATAAAAGTCTTTTCACTTTTAGTTTTCTCCACCTACACTTAGCCTTTATATACTCCTACCTTTAATTTCTAACACATACAGATATTACGTTTTACCTACAGCTAAGGTTTAAAACTGGCCAACACCCTATTACTTTACAAGAACCTTGAATTCCTCCAAAACAAAAAGAAATTCCATGTTTCTGTCAAACTCCCAAACTCGAGAGGACAAACCTGAGGAACATTTGGCAGTATCTGTAAACACTCTAGGAGTCCTGGTGGTGCAGAAGTTAAAACATTTGAATGCAAATCTAAATGTCCTTGAGTTCAAACTCCAATATGAAACAATCTGCTTCCGTAAATATTTATAGCATGAGAAAACTCTATTAACTGTGTCCTACAGAGTCACCTGGGTAGGCATTGATTTCAAGGCACCCTGAATGTGTGGGTCAATGCCTCACTGCATAGCTCAAACTGTTACTAATGCTTTCACATTAAGAATTTGTGTGTTAAAGCTAATCACAAGATTAAACACTTGGGAGTAAATCTAACCAAAAGCATAAAGGATCTATTCAAAGGAAATTACAAAACATTACAACAAGAAACAGAGACCTGTAGGAATGGAAGAATATACCCTGCTCATGGACTGAAAGACACAATATTGTGAAAATGACAATACTACCAAAGGCAATTTACAGTTCAATGCAATCCCAGTTCCATTCTTCAACGAGATGGAAAAGGCAATCTCTAGTTTCATTTGGAATGGAAAGAGGCCCAGAATAAGCAAAGCATTCTTTAAAAAGGGAAGCAAGATAGGAGGCATCTCACTCTCTGATTTCAAATCCTAGTACACTGCCATGGTGATCAAGACAGCATGGTACTGGTACAATGACAGCCATGTTGTTTGTTATGCGCCATCGAGTCACTTGCGACTCATAGCAACCCTATGTACAACAGCCCTAAACTCCGCTCTGTCCTGTGCCAATCGCAATGTCTCTGACACGCCCATCCCAGTTATCCCAGTCACTGAATCAATCCACCTCATAGAGGGCCTTCCCCTCCTGCACTGTCCCTCCACCCTCCCAAGCATGATGTCCCTCTCCAAGGACCGGTCTCTCCTCACAACATGTCCAAAGTATGTTAGACAGAGCCTCAGAATCCTTGCCTCCAAGGAGCCATCCAGTTTAACCCTTTCCAGGACAAATCTGTTTGTTTTCCTAGCAGTCCATGGTATTCTCAATACTTTTCTCCAGCACCACAGCTCAAAGGCATCAATTCTCCTTCTATCCTCCCCAATGAAATAGAATTGAGTACCCAGAAATCAGCCCATCTACCTATAGTCAACTGATTTTTGACAAGGAGATGAAATCAGTTAGGAGGGAAAACGACAGCCTTTTTAATAAATAAGAGTCGGCAAAACTGGAAACCTATCTGCAGAAAACTCAAGAAAGATCCACACCTCACTGCCTACACAAAAACCAACTCAAAGTAGATGAAGGACCTAGGACTAAAACCAAGGACCTTCATTAGAGAAAAACTGGGATAAACTCTAAAAGTGCTAATACACAACATAAACAGTCTTCCAAGCATTCTGATAAACCAACAACCAGGAGAGGATAAACTGGATGAATGGGACCGTCTAAGAACCAAATCCCTATGTACACCCACAAACTTCTCCAACACGGTGCAAAGGGAGGCCACAGACTGGGAAAAAATATTTGGTATTAACATGTCAGATAAGGGACTTATATCTAGAATTTATAAAATACTGAGCACCACAACAAGATAAAGGTACACAGTCCAATTGCAAAATGGGCACAGGATATGAACAGACAATTCACCATAGAAGACAGGCCGATGGTGAACAAGCACATCAAGAAATATTCAAAGTCCCTAGCTCTAAGAGAGATGCAAATCAAAACAACTATGAGCTACCATCGTATCCAGTAACAATGGCAAAATTTAACAGAACAGCAAACAACAAATGCTGGCGAGGTTGTGGAGAAATTGGAACCTTTATTCACTGTTGGCGGCAGTGTAAAATGGTGCAACCACTATGGAAGGCAGTAGGGTGCTTTCTCAAAAAAGTTGGAAATAGAAATACCATTTGACCCAGCAATTCCACTACTGCGAACATACCCTAAAGAAACCATCACTGCCACCCAAGCTTAACAGGGCTTTGTTCACAATAGCAAAGAGTTGGAAATAATCCAAGTGCCCATCAAAGAACAAATGGATAGAGAACAATGGTATATTCACACAATGGAATACTATGCTACATTGAAAACAAGGAACTCATGAAATATACAAAATGAGTGACCCTGGAGGACATTATGCTGAGCGAACTATCTCAGTCAGAAAAGGACAAATACTCCATAATGCCACTACTGTAAAGTGGGACTGACATCGGGGTTGGGGAAAACTAAGAAAAGGGGATAAATAATGTATACTGCATTGAAACAGATGAGGGAGAGAACTATTTAAAAGGGATATCTAATTAGGTATTATAATCATGACAACAGCCAGAATAAAAACTGCATAGTGGAGTGGACTGGTGGGGTGGACTGTGTAACAATGATAGAATTTTTTTTAAACTTTTCAAAGAGAAAATCTAACTGGTGGGAACAAAGTGCACCAATGAATGAATGGAAATCCAAAGTCCATATAAACTTTCATTAAAATTAATAAAATAAAAAAATTTGTGTTAAATTCATATAATAATGAAGAGGTAATACTGCACTGTTACACAGCAGTGATTACTATTAAGCCGAGCAAAGGATTATTTTGATCACATAAACTTACCTTCTCTTTGCCTTTATTTGGGCTAGTGGTTTTGGGATTGGAAAAAGTGGCTTCTTTTTCTACAGTGCCCAGAAAACGATGATCTGAATGGGAATGGAACGAAACCGTGCCCTTGGGAAGTTTTTTAATCCTAATAGCATGATTTCTTTGGGCAGAGAGCATATCCTACAAATGATAAACAAAATTAACTTTAAATTGAAAAAGAAAGCATTGAGGGAAGGGAGAATTCTTATTTTTCTCAAAAACTACTCACAGGAACTACAGTAAACTCTACTTCATCGGCAATATGCAGCTGGTTCCCATCCAAAATTTCACTGAAGTGAAAGAACATACGAGCATCACGATCCACACATTTGATGAAACCAAATCCATCTCTCATGGCAGCAATCACACCCTGAAACCCAAACAGTATTTTAATCAGCTGTGTAAATTTTCAACTAAAATAACATTCAAGTTTAGAAGCACCATACTACCTAAATTAAGATTTTTCTATGTTAGTGAACTAAACACCATATCCACAGTTCATTTTTCTCCCCTCATCTGAACTCAATTTATTTTCAATAAAACCATTTCATGAAACCACCCAGATGCTAACCCTTGGCACATATTTGAATGTATATATATTTGTATATATACATAATACAAAAGGAGAAACTTTTTTAAAGTGGAAATCAGAGAAGGTAAACCCAAATATGTTCCACTTATGGAGACAAGCAGAAAAGTGGTTAGGACTGCATTCTATCAAAGATAGAAAACTTGCTAAAACCTGGAAAACTCAGCACATACTATACACTTTATTATCTACTTAAGACTAACATATTTATTTACATTTCTGTTAAAGTCTCAAAATAATTAGTTTAATTGTATGTGACCAGTCAATTGGGCAGACTGAAGATGATCTCAAACACAACTAAATGAATAGTATGGAATATACTGGTTTACATATAGTTCATGAACATCAAGTTTGGAAAAAAGTTTCGGTATTAATTACAGCATGTTACTACCTCTTGGAAATATACACATTACGGACAAATTTTAAGGCTATTTAATCTAGCATTTACTATATATCTTTGGGAATAATTCAGGCAACTCTATTTCCCACAATGATGGAGATAAATATCCTTTATGAATACTTAAGACCACCACCGAACAGAAATCATCCTGCTTAAATTCCCATTCTAAAAGCTTTTCTCTACATATTTGCAAGGTAACTGGCAGACAGAGAAAGTGAGCTTAGGCTTACTCAATTATCAGTGTTCTGAAGGACTTACACCAACTGCTGACTATGGTCATTAATGTAAATGTTACAATTTATAATTGAGCATCATAAACTAGAATTATTTCCCCTATATTAAATATATATTCAATTACATTCAACACGTACCATTTCTCTGGCTTCATTAGTGAACTGAAATGTATTTGATAGAACTTCTATATTGGTTGCTCGTTCTAATTTGTCACGTCGGTCTGTTGAAATATTAAACCTGACATGGTCACCTTCCAGCAGGGTCACCTTAGATTTTGTATCTTTGTCTCCAAAGGGAAGTTCTTTAGAAATCACAAAATCAACTTTGATGCGGCCTGGCAATGGGTCATTCTAAGGAAAAGGAAAGACAACTATTTTAGAAGATTTCTCATCCTTCCTAGTTTTAAGCTGAGCTAGCATACAAAGCAAATTCATATTACTGATGATAAAATAGGTCCTCAAAGGTGAAAGAGGTATTGACAATATTAAGCCCAATATAACTGAGCCACTGCTGCCAAAACCTTGCACTCTGACATAAAGAGGTTGTATATGTTTAAGGAAAATATTCTTTAGACGTTTGTTTCTCATTGCCTCACACTCAACCATTTCCCCCCCTTCTCCCTAAAACAGAAGTAAATGATAGAGGTACAAATGCACACATAAAAGTTTAATCAAGTTCTGTCTCGCAACTCAAGTCACCATTTTTTCCCTTTTTTTTTACCCAGTTTTGGTTTTTGAAGTGGGTAGCTATATTAATCAGGCATTTATCATTTAATTATACACATAAGTAACTATTTATTTTTACTATTAGCTGCTTACTGTCACACAACATACGAGTCAAGTGTATCAGTACCACATATACTATTACTGACAAGTGAAGAAAGAACTCTCTTAAAAGAATTTTTTTTAAAAAAAGACTATTACAGGAGGATAACTAAGAGAAATACGCATTAATGTGGAAAAAAGGAAAGGGATCTCAGCAACAAAAGCAAAGTTCAACACAACAGCAAACATCAAATGGCTGGCAAGGTTGCAGAGAGAATGGAGCTCGTATTCACTGCTGGCGGAAATGTTAATAAAACAGTACAGTCACTATGGAAGGCAGCTGGGCAATTTCTCAAAAAGTTGGAAATGGGGGGGTCGGGGGGAAGGGCTGGGCAAGGAGAAAAGTGCAACAATGAATGAATGGAAATCCAAAACCTCTGTAAATGTTCATTAAAATTAATAAAATAAAATTTTAAAAAAAGAAGAAAAAAAGTTGGAAATGGTATCTGACCTAGCAATTCCACTACTGGGAATATACTCTAAAGAAACCAGAGCCATGATTCAAACAGATGTACAAACACTCTTATTTACCGCTGCGTTACTCACAACTGCAGATGGAAGCAACCCAACTACCCATCAAACAAACGGATAGAAAAACTGGGGGGCGGGGATGGGACGGCACTGCAAAAAAAACTATAGCACACTCAATGGAATATTACACAGTACTAACACTACACAACATGGGGAAGCTTGGAGGACTTTACGTTGAATGAAATATCTCAGTTACAAAAGGACAAAAACTGTAACACTGCTGTTAATAATAAGACAGATGGGGAGAAAATGGGCAAAGTGGGTAGATAATGAACAAACATTAGAACAGATGAGGGGGAGAACTGTCTGAAAGGAGTATGTGATTATACATTGTATGAGAACGATATGGAACAAGGGGGGGCATTTTGGGATGGACAAATGGAGGGTGCGGAGAAAATGTTCAACAATGAATAAACACGTAATAAATATTAAGAAATGAAGGGAGAAGAGAGGTAGATGGAGAAAATGACTCGAGAGGCTAGTAGGCAAATGAGGTGTGTGTGAAGAAACAGGAAAGATTTCATGAGAACAGGAAGAGATGTTAATATGTATAGATCAACAGTAATTATATTTAAATACAATATATATAAATTATATAAAACACAGTGTATATGAATGATTGTAAGCAAGTCAATTTCTTTTAAAAAAGGACCATTTACCTGGTTTTTACTGGATACTTTTGGGATAACTTTGGTTACAGTTCCTTCAAAATGCTCAATGCTGATATCTTCAAAAATGACCGTTCCTTGAGGCAATAGTCTGACATCAGTTGCAACTTCTTTGCCCTAAAAAAGGTGTAAATTTACATAACTATTTTCTAAAAATTAAATTCACTATTGTATAAGACTAAAGATAGTCAACTATCTTACATTTCTGTCCTTGATTGTGAACTCTACATCATCTCCAGGCTGTAACGCTTCTATGTCTCCTTTAAATTCACTATAGTGAAAGAATATCTCTTTTACAACATCACCTCTTTCAATAAAGCCAAATGCCTCCTAAAATCAAAACAAAAAGTGGCAGGGGCATTACAAACCATTCAGTGTACCTATATATTCATTATAACTTAAAAAATTATATTTCTCAAAAATTTATATTGTAGTAGATGTAACAATTTGGTTAAGCTGAAAATTCTTTCATAAAGTTATATGCTACTAATCAAATAGTCATAATGAATTAGCTATCAAGAAATTTTAAAAGATCATTTTCAGGTTAACACCAAAACAATGAAATCATTTTGAAGGGAAAGACAAAGAGGAAAAACTAAATGCTTGGGTTTGAACTCTGAAACAGAAGAAGATATGCATGTGTCTCAAACTGGAGAACACTTACCTTCATGGCACAAACTACTCCCTGACAGCGAGCTTGTTTCTTTTTCAACAGCATAATGTTCCGAGCACTTACAGCACCAGTACTACAAAATACAGGGATTTTTTTGGGGTGGGCAGGGGACAGGGAGGAAGGGGCAATATGGGGGGGGGGGGGAATAATGCTTTGATTAGACTTGAGTCTAGGAAACAAAACAAAAAACTTGTTTTTCTGGCCTTCAAGACTTTTACACTATTCCTTATGAATAAATTTAGTATTTATGACACACAACCCTTTTCATACATACGCCTCTATCTCCCACCTGGCCTTCTCAATTAGGCATATAGATTAAGCTGATGAAATACTTATTTTACAAACTTATACTTGAGTAGGTATATAATGTATTCCACTTGTCTACTTCAACCAAAGAATAAAGTTACACAATGAATCTAATCAAAAGCTGGGGAATATTAAAATTTTAAAGATTATTGACTGAACAAGCATCTTAGGTATTATATATACTGAAGGACAGGAGATTATCCTCATTTTCAAATGAGTACTGACTTTAGTAGCTACCTCACAAATTTTTCTCAATAAACGCAGTGATTGTAGAGAAATATGCTTTCTGAAAAGCAACATTTCCCTCTAAGGAAGAATTTAAATCAGTAAAAGTTACTATAAGTTGCTTATTATCACTCTGCATCAATAGCAATTTAGATTTTGCTTATAAATTGGCATAAAATAAACAATACACTAGTAGTCTTTTATAATTATAAGATCTATGTATTAGTTATTTCTCTTAGCTCTTGACAGACAAACAGTAACCTAACTACTGCGTGTGGAAGACTGCTTTTTGATTTAAAGGCCTGGACAGAAATATTCTACTTGCCCTTATACATGCTTTTTCCTGCAGTGAAAAGGCTTAAGACAGGGATTTAAAAGCCTACTATTTAAGTTTTTTACGTTAGGCAAGTTACTGTGAGAAATTTTACAGATGAAGAAATATGTCTACGTGCCTAGCATATAAACAAACTTAAGATCTTTCATATTGGCTTCCTCTTAAACTAAAGCCTTATCCTCTAGTTTTCTACTTCAGATTAAATAGCAGCTTTCCGAGGGATAATGTGTAGCATTCCTGTTAGCCATCATTCTTAATTCTTTTCTCAAATTTTTTTTTTCTTCTCCTCCCTCAGCTAATTAAAAAAACACCTCAATCTGATTTCCAACTTTTTAATATTCAAAGTTAATCAACCTGCATGTGTTCTTTTTGGTTCTCATGCTATTGATTCCCAGCACTCTTTTTGAACTTCTAAGTCTTTTCTACCATGAACTAAGTCTCTCTTTTTAAAAGCCATTTTACTGCGTGTTCATTATTTATGCTCCTGCCATTACTAACTTCTAAGTTTCAGACTTCCATGCAACCAGCAGTATATTCAACATTTCCAAACATTCCTCATACCACAAATCCAGAATGTCAAACTAAGCTTGTTTCTTCTCCAATCCCCACTTTCTTTTCTACAGGTCCTTAGCAGAATACCATTATCCACTCAGAATCTTAAGCCAGAAAAGTTAGTTAGGGTTCTCTCCTCTCTTAATTCTAATATACATCTCAACTCAATCTATTATTAAGCTTGATTTTTATCTTCTGTATTGCTATAGTTGTTGTTATATGCCCTCAAATCCTAACTTACTCTCAAGCAGGTCTTCAGTGGAGATGAGACTGTCCATCTTTCTTTCACTGAGCAGCCGATATAGTCAATGTACCTGCCTTTGGGTCTACAGTGCAACTCCTACCCACTAGGCCATCAAAACTTTTATTAAAATCTGTATTAGGGAGGTCTGGAGGCTTAGCAGTGAGAAGTTGTACTGCTAAGCTAAAGGCATGTGGTTCGAATTCAGAAGGTGCTCTGAGGGATAAAGATGGGCAATCCCCTCTCCTGCAATATACTGCCTCTAAATATCCACTGGAGGATCAGCTATGTACTAATGCTGTCTAGTTCTCAATAAAATACTCTCTGCCACTGTCACAATTTTAAAATTGATCATTACTTTCCAGTTCTAAATCTCTCTAAGATTCATGGAACCACAGTATAACGCCTAAACTTCATCTTCCTAAGTCGCAGGCGACTCGATGGCACGTAACAACAACAACAACAACTATTTCATGAGACTACCTCACCTCAGACTGAAGTATTCTCAACTGGTCTGGTGGCCGAGAGGGTAAGAAGCTGCACTGCCAACTCAAGAGCAGGCAGTTTGAATTTACCAGTAGCTTCAAGGGAGAGAGATAGGCTATCTCCTGTGATTTACTGCCTCTGAAAAGGGTCAGCTATGGGTTGGTTCTGATTCTATGGCAATGAGTTTTAGTGATTTCACATTCATTATTCAAAATTAATTTCATGTACTGCTGCCTAAAACATTAAGTGATCTCTACAACAACTACTAAAAGCTGAGACTGTCTTATTTTTCTATTTCTGGCACTCTACATAACATACTAAGCAATCACAGAATAAACTCTTTAAGTGCTTAGCTGACTAATTAAAAATACGTAAGAGTACTAAAACAATAAAAAAGAAATCACTTACTTAGAAAAATGTAAAATAAAACCACAACAACAACTTACTGTTTATTGTTATCAATTACAAAGTTTATTTTATCTCCAGTTTCCAGCTGAACATTTCCTTCAACATCTTCAGGAGTATAAGTCAGATAAAACACTTCC
>NW_006399924.1:1947781-1954438 GCF_000299155.1 Elephantulus edwardii | reverse complement strand
CTTCAGGGAGAATTTCTGTTTTTATCTTCACTAGTTTTACAGCAATGGGTTTCCCAGTCCGCCGGTCAGATGATACTTCAAATTCAACATCATCTAAAATAAAGAGCATGTATATTTTTGGGACTAATTTTGGCAAAATGTTTTCTCACTTCCAAGCTAACCAGGCCAATGGTTCTTAACATGCGGTCTCTGGACCAGTATCAGCACCACCAGGAAGCATAGTAAAACTGGGGAGAGGGGAACCCCAAACAAACAAAATCCAACCAAACATAAACCACTAATGGATTAGAAATCCAGAGAGGTAGACCCTTTGGTTTAGCAATGCAACTTGCTACAGACTAGACCACCTCACTAAACACCAACTCAGGTAATTCTGATACACATTAATGTTTGAGAACTACTGATCTATACTAAGATAGCCTATCTTTATTTTAGTTTTACGTAATTTACAGATAACACAAGAGGCAATTTAACAATCATTACTCTTGGTAAGTTTTCTTTAAACCTCTATGTATCTCACTTTCCTCACTGTAAAAGGCGGCTATTTCCTAACAAACAGGGTTGCTTTGAGGATTAAACAATAAATTGCTATCACCCAAAGGTGGATAGTTCTAATATACCAGCTGCTCCACAGCAGAAAACTGGGCAATTCCCTTCCATGTAATTTACAGCCTTTGAAAAACACACTGGAAGGTAAGCTATGAGTTAATTTCAACTTTCAGCAAGAGGTGTATGTAGCACATTTAAAAAACATGCAACATATTGTAAGTACTCATCCTATGTACTACTGAATCTTTTTTCAAAAGTAATTTAAAAAGTACATTGGTATCTTGCAACTTTACTCCTTTAATAAGACATAATTTTTCTATGTGAAAATGTGGGGATTTTGCTTTACTTTAGCAAAAATAAATTCAGTTGTTTATTCCCCAAGGTATTAAAAATAGAATGTGGCAAAATAACATGTAAGTTTAATATTTTCATTATCTTGAATAGTATATATAAATAGCCACCACGTGAGGGGAAATAACACTTAAATCTCCTGAGCAGCTTATTATAAAAATTCTTAAAGATAACTTTTAGTCTATTAATCCTTAATCTTAACAGAAGTATGCTAGTTTACAGATTTAATTCAATAACTAAAAAGTAAAAGATCAAGTTTTATCTCCCTCCCTTCTCAAAAAATTTGTTACTAGATTTTTTTAAAAGGGGAGAAATGACAAATTACCTCCTACTTTTAAGTCCTGTAGGTTGCCATTATACTGTGAACAATGGAAGAATAGTCTAGCTTGACGTTCTGAACACTGAATAAATCCGTAAGAGGTTAGCAGTTTTTCAATAACCCCAGTTTCACGCAGTGCAGCTGAAGTACCATTAGGGTACCCATTGTGTCCATTGTTGTGGAGAAGGTTTGGATCAAAGCTCATCTGTTTTAAAAAGAAAAATAACTCAATATATCTATTTTATCTCCATAGCATATTAAAAAATCATTAGCATAAAAATGAAAAACAAACTAAGTCACATATACAAAGGGAAGATTATGGGCTTTACTACTGGAAAGTTTCATATAGCTAATAAAACATCTCAGAGACAAAAACCATTGGGGGTTAAGTAAGATTTCTAAAGTTAATATGAAAAGTAAATCAATGACATAAAAGCTGCCATTAGGTTAAGCTATTAAAACAGAAATTTCAGAGCAAGAGATGGCAAACCAAACCACTACTCCTCCTCCATAAGAGATCTGCTAATACCTATTTTGAAACATAAACAAAAAACTTAACACCATTTAGAAAGCCATGCAACTTGAAGATAAATATGCAAAATTAACCTAGATTAAGATAATAAAGTCAAATATTTAATTCAAACAAGAAAATGTCAGAGCTATGCATGGAAGACAATCCAAAAAATAATCTCACAAGTATACAAAAATTTCACTGGTGAAATTTCCAAATATTTTTGTTTCTATGACCAGATAAAGGACACAATTATTATTAAATGAAAGAGGAGCTATCTAAATACAACAGAAATACTATCATATACTGAGTATTCCATTTTGTTTCAACAGTTATTTAACCTTAAGCACAAAATCTCTTCAGATATTTTTACTGAAAATGTCATTTAAGTAGCTAAATTATGAACATCAGATCTACCTTACCTATTGGTTCTCTTAACCTAAACACTATTCTGTGTCTGACATGTACGTATTCATTCAATTTTTAAAAAACTCACCAAAGAAGCAGAATAATCTCCATTTTGCTGTTGTGGAAAACAGGTTAAAGAATTTGCCAAAGTTAAAACTGTAGATACAAAATTCAAACTAAGAAGGTTTGCCTCTAAAATGAGATTGTAAACCAGGCTTCTCACAAACCTATTACCTGGAGATCCTAAAGGAGCCAATGGAGGTAAGAGAATCTGAGATTCTGTTTTCAGTAAGCTCTAACATGATACTCAACCTATTGAGTCTCAGACAGAACTTGAATAACAAGTCTCTAAATTACTAATGTTATTTTCCCAAGATTTAAGGTGAAATACTTAGTTAGAATGTGAGTGCAAAACATTTCAACCAAACTGAATGACCCTTGTTAATCATGCTCTTAATACAAAGCAATTAAGTTAGGATGCTGGCTTCCCTGACTTACAGATCTCTGATATGCTGGGGTCCTCTTTTGTTTTTTAGTTCCAGATGAGGTAGAAGATGAAGATAAAGGTAAAGAAAGTGAAGGAGGGGCTGCAGGAGTGGGATGAGGATCTGATGACACAGTAAAAATATTCTCCATCTCAAACAGCTGTGATAATATAACAATGTTTATAACTATGATCATCCACACAATTTCTCACACAGTTGAGAGGCAGTCTATATTATCTTTTCCTATTTACCATTAGGTCAGTTTAGTAAAATACAATTCACTTAAATCAGATTTCCTTTGACATAGGAAATAAATTTGTCATTAAAAAGTCACAACAAAGGGAGCTCTGGTGGCATAATGGCAAGAAGCTACACTGCAATCCCAGAGGTGCACAGTTTGAATCTGCCAGATGCTCTGCTGGAGAAGGAGAGACAATTTCCTCCTGTACCAGTCAGATCTGATTTTACGGTACATGCAGAAAAAAATAATAAAAGAAACACAAAATCTAATAAAAAAAAAGTCACCATGAAAGATATTTTTTAAAGCCCTTTAACAACCTCTAACTCAAAATATCTGTATTTTTTTAAAAATAATTCTTTAGAAATAGTAGGTGCTAGAAGTCCAGCCCAACTTCAAAATGTTCTACAGTAATTATCATACATTCTTAACCACTAGGGAGCTCTGGCGGATGAGTAGTCAGGAACTGCACTGCCAACATAAAGTTACAAGGGTCAAATCCACCAGCTACTCTGCATAAGAGAAAGAGGAGTAGTTTCCTACTATGCAACTGACATAGCTGTTTTTTCTTTTGGCCATCCCTGGGATGTTCAGTGCTCTCTCTAACATCACAGTTCAAAGGCATCTTTTTCTGTCATCCTTATTCACTGTCTGTCTCTCAGGAGCTTAGCAAGTGATTGGAAAGACTACGGCCTGAATCAGACACACCTTGGTCCTGAAACTGACATCATTACTCTTCAATAATTTGGGGAGGTCCCTAACTGCAGATTTCCCCAGTGTAATTCATCTTATTTCTTGACTGCTGGTACCAAAGGTGTTAAATGTAGATCCAACTGAGATGAAGCTGTTGACATGTTGCCTAGCTGTTTGTCCAGTAGTAAGAATCTTTCTTTTCTTGACATTTAGATACAATCTATACTGAAGGC
Source organism: Elephantulus edwardii (assembly GCF_000299155.1). Classification (NCBI taxonomy): domain Eukaryota; kingdom Metazoa; phylum Chordata; class Mammalia; order Macroscelidea; family Macroscelididae; genus Elephantulus; species Elephantulus edwardii. Next base: position 1,950,651 of record NW_006399924.1, on the reverse strand, counting down.
TGCACTAGGAGTGCCTTAATATGCCCATATAAACTTTATGGTGGTAAATTCAACCTTTCTGAAAATACAGTTCAACAAAATGAGGTTATAGATATATATGTAATATTTACTATAACATCTTAAGCATTATTTGCAACTAACTTTTTTCAATATATATGCTTTAAAGACTAGGGGAAAGTCATTAGTAGATCTAATCCCTTTAAATAAAAGTTAAACGAGTATAATTTTAGGTTAAAGACTTAAAGCTTTAAAAATAAATAAATAGATAAATAAATAAAGTTTCCAGAAATAGGTGTCAATCAATAGTTCTGGTTTCCCCAGTAAGATAGATCTTGAGATTATTTCCTCAAATGTAAAATGAAAAAACAGATTTTGGAAGGGGGAAAAAAACCATTCTGATTTGCTTTTTCTTCTAATAATCTTGAGTATTTAGTTTTTACTTTTAAATCTATTCTCTCTCTGCTTCACTTTTAACAAGTTATTATATAAAAGTAGCTTTTTAACCTGTTGGTGAAAGATTCTGAAAACGGCTCTATTTCTAAACTAACCATGTTGTTAGTTCTTGAGTGCTGTCTTACAAATTCATACTAACCATATGTACAAATGAATGAAACATTGCTTAATGATCTTGCATCATCTACACAATTTCCACCATGCTCAAGCCCACTGTAATAGTAACATTATCCATCTATCCTGTTAAGAATCTTCCCCTCTTTCAATGACTCCATCTTTCTAAGGATGATGTCTTTTTCCAAAAATTGGTTCTTGACAATATGTCTTTAAGTAGCTGAGACAATCTTTGCTTCCAAGATAAATTTGTTTTCTCTTACAATACTCTTCACCAACACCACTGTTCAAAGGCATCAATAATTCTTCAGTCTTCTGTATTTACTGTCAAACTTTCACATGCCTGAAGCAGAAAGACCTGGTGGCCAAGTGGTAAGCAACAGGGCTGCAATCTCAACGGCACATGGTTCAAATCCACCAGCTTCTCTGCAGGAGAATGATGAATCATCTCTTCCTGTCTTATTAACTGCCTCTGAAAATCTGCCGGAGGGTCAGCGATGGGTCACTTCCAACTCCACAATACCCAAAACCAACATGAGGCAAATGAAAATACCATGGCTTGGATAAGACACTCTTTTAGTCTTAAAATGGACATCCCTGTACTTAAACATTTTAAATAAGTCCTTGACAGCAGATCTGCCCTGTGCAATGCAACTGGCTGCTGCTTCCATGTGTGACTGTGCATATAAATAAAATTAAAATCTTGAAAACTTCAATCTTTTCTCTATCTAGATCAATAGATGCTGCCTACTGGTTATGAGGATTTTTGTTTTGTTAGGTGTAATCCACACTGAAGCCTATGGTCTTTGTTCTTCATTATGCGCTTTAAGACTTCATCACTTTCAAGGAAGATTTTTGTCATCTGCATATCAAAAGTATGCAGAAACTAAGGTATGTAAGACATCCCTTTGTTCTTCGAAAGATTGCTTCTTCATTTACAGACAGATTTATAGACAGATTCTGAGTTAACACAATTAAGGGTTCTGAGATTCTCATTCTTCTCAATGTTATCCATAAATTATTAGGCCCTACATAGTCTAATGCCTCTGTAGTCAATAAAACACAAGTTTAATTCTCTTTCTAATATTCTCAGCAATCAGCCAAGGTTCATCAGCAGTAACATCTATTCCATGGCTCTTTCAAATCCAGCCTTAATTTTCAGGCAGTTCCCTTATACACAGTGCTTCAATTGCTTTTTAATTCTGCTCAGTATAAGATTTTACCTATGTGTGCTAGTAAAGTTATCATTTGGTTAATTTCTGAACTCCGTTGGATTACTTCCAAATTGCTGTCTGTCCAGGACCACATCTGTTTGTTGAAACATCTCAATTGGTATCAGTTCCCAGAGCCTATTTTCTGCCAGTGTTTTCAACTCAACTTGGGTATCTTCCATGGGTTTCTCCAGTTTGTTATCCCATAGGTATTGCATATTTGTGATGCTGAAAGTTATACACCAGTATTTCAAACACTAGAAGGGTCACCTACGAGTTACAGGTTGTAGTGGAGCTTCAAGGCTATGACAGACTAGGAAGCAGGATTGGCCATCTACTTCTGAAATAATGCCCTCTCGCAAATATTATGAATAGCAGCAAAACACTGTCTGACATGATGCTGGAAGATGAGACCCTGAGGTGGTCTCATATGATAAATATGATGAAGGAAGAGGACCCTTCTTAAGGCAGGCTCTACCGTAAACACAAATATGAAAGAACTTTATTTGCTGATACGGTATGCCTCAAAATAAGGATACTAGCTACAAACATCCACTAATAACTGCAACCTGGAAATGTACAAATACTAAATCTAGAAAAACAGGAAAAGTCATTAAAAAATGTACATTTTAGGTATCAGAGGTCACTCTCATTCAGACAATCATACAGTTTTCTATACTGGGAATGACAAACTGAAGAGAAATGAGATGACATTAACTTTCAGAACAATTAAAGACCTAGTGGCAAGAAGCTGAGCTGCAATCCTAAAGCGTGTGGTTCAAATCCACCAGATGTGGTTCAAATCCACCAGATGCTCTCCTGGAGGAGAGGCAATCTTCTCCTGTGCCAGCTGGATCTGATTCAACAGCACACAACAGGAAACTGGTTTGTTTTTTTTTTTTAAAAATACCTATTCTACTCATATCCAAGTTCAAGCTGAAGCTGAGGAAAATAAAACCAAACCCATGGGAACCAAAATATGACTTTGAGTCTATCTCACCTGAATTTCAGAACCAACTCAGGAACAGGTTTGAGGCCTTGAACACTAATGAGCGAAGACCAGATGAGTTGTGGGAGGATATCAAGGGTATC
>NW_006399924.1:1937790-1946111 GCF_000299155.1 Elephantulus edwardii | reverse complement strand
CTAACATACTTTGGAAATGTTGTTAGGAGAGACTGGACATGGAGAGGAACATCATGCTTGGTAGGGAGGGACAGCACAGGAGGGCAAGGCCCTTTAAGAGGTGGACTGATTCATTGGCCGGGGTAATCGGGAGGGGAATGTTAGAGACAGTGAGACTGGCAAAGGACAGAGCCGAGTTTAGGGTTGTTGAACATAGGATCACTATTAGTTGCAAGCGACTTGACGGCACATAACAACATCCTAACAGTGTTTTCAGTGACACGATAATAGCCATACATATACAAAGAAGATCTGTTCATATGATCATTCAAATATAAGCACCAGGCCTTTTCTCCTTATCTCCTTTAAAGGAGGAAGGTCCATCCCTTGAAGGATCTAACTTTCTAATAAATCTGTCATTACTATTTACCCTGAACGCATGCACGCGCGCGCATACCTCCCCCAGAATGAAAAAAACCCAAAATAAACAAACAAAAAAATCACAAACCACCAAATACCACACACACAAATATATGCACCAACCACTAACATCAAAGTTGGAGACTGAAATGATCAACTTCTGCACTACGAAACTGATGGAACATGAAGATGTATTAATAACAAACACTATGATTTAATGAAAAAGTTGCAAACAAAGGATTGAGACTCAGTAAATTTAACCTTGGTGACAAAAATGAGGCAGACCGAATTTTGTATGATCAGTTAAGTTATTCATTGCAAACATCCAGATTTTTAAAACCTTGATGAGAACCATACACCTGGATCTCACCTGACATCTGAAACTTGCTTATAGAATAAATAAAGTCAAACAGAATTTGGCTCCAGTTAGCGCCTTTCCCCAGTCTTTCTCTCCACTGCTATCTAGCTCCCCGACCTGTGTATCATCAACATTGTTCATAATGGTCCTACCCATAAATGCTCTTAGACCTTCCTGAATCCACTCATGCTGGTACTCCTGTATATCTTCCAGAAGGGTGTTGTCCCTCTTAATCAGATTCCTAAATGAGTATGTTCAAATATCCTTTCTCTGAAGGCTTTCTTTTCCCTTCTTCTAAAATCTAAAGTGCTCCTTCAGTTATGTATTTTTTTAAAACTTTATGTGCAATCCTACTTAACTTATATTGTGATATTTTATAACAAATTGCTCTAAATCATAGGCCTTTAATCATTTATCTTAGAAACAGCAGTGCCTGACAATTCAGTGGGCAGGACAGCCATTCATTCACAAATATGCACTGAATACCAACTAGTGGAAGGAACATCCCAGATATATATATATCTATATATAGATATATATATGGGGGGGAGGAGCACGCGCGCGCAAACTGCCTTTCTCAAGAATGTAACATTCGAAGAGGGAAAGAAAAGGAAATGGGTATTTGAAAAAAAGAACAGATATCAGGAACAATATGAGCTGCATTACAAAAATAACAATGAAAATTAGAAAGTATATACCTATGTGAATCTCTAAGTAGTACAAGTAAAAGTTTTTCTAAGAGACTAATACATTAAAAAAATAAAAGAATACATTAATACTAAGTATATTTATGTGAAAAACCCAGTTTTTGCCTAATTGCCCTACACTAAGGTAAGACAAAATAACGGAGAAAAGACTAAACTCAGAGCTATTTATTATCTTGTTAGATAGTTAATATGAAAAAATTATTTTCAGACTACCATTAGACTAAAGATTTCCTATTTCACTAAATAATTAAGAAATACAGAACTGATTATTCATAATAGAAAACTAGACTCTTACCTCGCAGCGATAATCAAATATTGCACTTTCAGTAGTATTTGCTGATTCTTCTCTTTCAGCACACGTTTCAAAGGATGAAAGTTGCTAGTATTAAAAAAAGAGCGAGAGAAAAATGATCTATCAAGCTAATAAAGAATACAACTGCTGCTGCACCGGGCAATCTCACAGTACAGCACTGAAGAAAACAAAGACTACTAGCAGCGTTGGGAAGTGCTCTTTCAAAGCTGTTGAGTAGGCACAAACTTCTTGTTTCAGATCAAGTGTTGTGTCTTCAACTTAAGTGTACTCTTCTTTGGTCTTATTTGTTGTTACGAGGTTTGTTCCTTGCCTGATCTGAACTTGAAGCAGCAGTTTCAGGTGGTAAGGTCTGTTCTGTTACACTTCATACTAGAGTAAAAAACAAACCACAAACACAAAAAGAAAACAATTTAATACAGCGTACACAGAATAATCAGGGATAAAGGGTAGGATGTAGGGTAAGATCATTTCACCACACATCACTGGTCAAGCAAGTAATGCAAAAAGATGGAAGTGCAATCTTTCAAATGATAATTCATGTCTCCTTTGGTATTTACAAGAAAGTCTGATTTTATTCTGATCTTACTGATTTATTCACCTAAATAAGTACTTATATAGATTTTGGTATAAAATTCAATCTAGCATAAATATTTTATAAACAATTGGCATTGTGGGGGGTGTTGTAAAAAAAAAAACAAAACATTAAGGAGTTTACAACCTTGCTGACAAGTCATTGTTTGGAAGAAAATTAGAACATTAAGAGGAAATACCAAACATTAACCTACTTAACTACTATTTGTGTTACCTAACATGTCACAGTGGAGCTCTGGCAGCCTAGCTGCACTGGCACTGCTATACCAAAACAGTTCAAATTTATCAACTACTCTGCAGGAGAAAGATGGGTAGGCATTCTCCTATGCAATTTACTGCCTCTGAAAAACAGCTATGAGTTGGTTGACTCAATGGTACACAGAAACAACACTGCTAACCCAAAGGCATGATGTTTGAATTTGCTCTATGGGAGAAAGATGGACAATCTCCTCCTGTGTGATTTACTGCCTTTGAAAACTTGCTGGTGTCAGTCATGGGTTGGTTCTGACTTGATAGCACACAATGATCCTTGGTGATTTAGTAGTATAGAGGCACCAGTTTTCCATGGGCCAAAGATGGACAATCTCATCTGTGAGATTTACGGCTTCTGAAAACTGGGGGGGGGGGAGGTGGCACACACGCGGGGCCGGCAGCTATGAGTTGGTTCCAACTCGATGATATAGAACAATTGGGTCACACAACATACCAGAAATACTCATTATTTACCACCATTGTTTGCACGTGGAAGCAACATAGTGTTGTCAGAAAAGGAACAGGTGCAATTTAAGCTGAAGGTGAAGAGTCACACATAAACCAAGTAAGAATATGCCATTAATGTTCACAGAAATTGTTAAGTGCCCTGAGTTGACTTAAGGTGACCCTGTGAACAACAGATATAAACCCTGTCCTATCCTGTGCCAAATTTATCCTGCAGACATATTTGAGTTCACTGTTGCACATACTCTATTAATCCATCTTGTGCAGGGTCTTCTCCAACTCTCCACCTTTCTAAGCATGTGTCTTTCCAATGATTAGCCTCTCTTAACAAAATGTCCAAAATACATGAGCAGAGATCATGCATTATACGATTTTCTATCCTGGCATTTTGAGGTGTGTTGTGCAAATTAACTATATAGCAACAAGTGTAGTTTGTGATTAGGGTAGAACATAGGGCTAGTATAAAGTAATACAGGTTGCATGGCCTAACAGGTGTGGTAAAGTCAGATTATGAAGCAAGTGTTTATTTAACAACAGAGCTACAACACTAGAATTATTACCATCTTGATCTCTTACTGGATATAACTAAGGGAAGGAACCCCAAACCTACTGCTGTAGTGTTGACTCTGGCTTATAGTTACCCTGCAGGACAAAGCAGAACTGCCTTATAGGGTTTCGAGGCTGTTATTCGCACAAAAAGTAGACTGCCACACGGTTTTTCTATGGAGTAGCTGGTGGGACTGAACCACCGAAATGACAGGGAAAGGATGAGAAATGAAGGGGAAAATAAATAAATATATATATGGTAAACTCACAGAATTCTGCTTTTTACTATTGGTTGTTGATTGCCGTCAAGTCAAACACAACTCATAGCAATTCCATGAACAAAAGACCCAATGTCTTTCTACAACTATTGCCGTTTCTCCAAGTTCATCTGGCATGTGGTTTAGGAAGTGGATGCCACTCCTGCTTCCAAATACAATTAGTGGGAAACCGACTGGATCCGGCACTATCCTCATAATCTCTGTTGTGTTTTATCACAATGTTTCAGCCACTGCTGTCAATCCATCTCCATACCCGCCCTACTTTTTATCCTCTAAGGCCTGAGCCCTCCTAGGTAACACATCCCATAACATATGAGATGAAGTCTTGCCCTCCATGCCTCTAAAGGGCACTTTGTCTGCACTTCTTCCAAGAGATTTGTTTCGGTTTTCGGCAGTTCATGAAAAACTCAGTATTCTTTGCCAATACCAATTCAAAGGAGCTATAAAATAAATAGCTATCATGGGCTAGGACTCCAGAAATTCTTTAATGATTAAAATTATTTAGAACAGGAAAAGACAGATTTGGTGTTGACATAATGAAACGAAAATCTGAAAGATGACGTGTGTTAAGGTAGAAACCTGCCAGAGAAGGAAAATTCAAATATTCTCCACTTAAATAATATAAACAATAGTAGTTAATACTGCATCTTTTTAAAGGTGGAAAATTAGCAAGAGCTAGGAAAACAATAGTCCATCTGGGTACCAGTTTTAATTGTGCGTTTATTTGAAAACCATCATGGCTAAAAAAACCTTAATTTTCTGAAACTAGCTAACCCACAAAATAAGCACACACATAATGGCGAGAAATCACAAAATTACATAAAATTGACACACATATACACATAACATACATAGTACATATTATGTGACATTTCCAAGAGTGAATTTTCATCTGATTCAACTTCATTCTATAGTCCAAAAATGTTACTTTTGACTATATTTAAATAATTAAAGTATAAGCTACTGTAAAAGCCATCAATCAAGCTTGGCAATATCATAATAAATGGAAAATAAACAACTGAAGCTATGTATGTGTTCTGAATCAGTTTACCACTGGTGAAGTTCCTGTAGTCAATCTGCCCTCAGGTCTGTGAAAGGTGGAGGGTTTGGTCAGAGAGCTACCACAACTTGAGTGGCAGTTAAGGGCTGTGACATCCACATACCAGTCAGAGGGTGCTGGAGGCAAGGCAAAGCAGTTGCTGGGAACTGGCACCACTCCAGTCCAATGAGGCCCCCAAGGCAGCTGGCTGGACCTAATTCCAGCGAGGGACAGTTAACCCCCATGTACTCACCTAGCAGCACCAGCATTGATGGGAGATTTAAACTACCACAGTAAAGGCCTGCCAGCTGTGTCCACTTGAGTAGCCTCTGTAGCATGGGGAATAAAGCTTACTAACCTGGTGAGGCACACTTCTATCAGAGTAAAAGTGATTGCTTCCTCCTCTGGACAAGGTAGTATGCAGAGTTGGGAAGGAATCCTGCCAGAAAGGATGTCACTGCTAGGAACTAAACCTCCAGTTGGGAGCTAAACAGGCATTGAGACAAAGATTCAACATTTAAGAAATTTGCTAGATGAGGAGTGAGGATAGGTAACCAAAATGAAGACAGCAGTAGTAAAAACTATTGGTATTATTTATGAAAATAACACAAGGAGGTGATGGCTGTTACGTACTGTTGAGTCGCTTCAGACTCAGCTACCCTATGTGCAAGAGCTCTGAACCCTGCTCTATCCTGAGTCAACCTTACAGTCTCTTACACACCTACCCCCACCATTACCCAAGTCATTGAGTCAATCCACCTCATCCAGGGTCTTCCTCTCTTGTGCCGTTCCTCCACCCTCCTAAACATGTCCCCCTACAAGAACTGGTCCTCCTTGCAATATGCGGAAAGCACATGAGACGAAGCTTCAGAATCCTAAGGTCAGGTAGCCTAAAAACATATTTACCATTTGCATAAAACAGGACAGTAAAACTCAAAAGTTCATAGCTTCAGAGTTGGAATGACTCAGCCAATCATCAAGTTTTTAGAGGTTATAAATTGCATGCCCGGAGACTGCCCTTCTTTCTCCCTTGGAGCAACAACAGATGGATTTAAACCATTAGAGGCACTGTTTTTCAGCTAACAACACAACTCTAAAGACTATGATACCAGAGCTCAAGAAAACGCCTACCCTGCTACTATACTACTTACTGCTGTCAAATTCATAACTGGTTCTCCAGTGGGTTTTCACAGGCTGTAAATCACACAAAAGGAGGCTGCCCATTCTTTTCCCTAGAAGAAACTGGTAGATTCAAATTAACTACTCTTGGGTTGGCAAAGAAACTAATTACACACTAAGCCACCAGATGGTGGCCTAATCCAATTTGTCTTGCCAACCTAAAGAACACATCTGACGGTTCAAATCCACCAATAACCCCAAGGGAGAAATATGGACAATCTTCTCCTGTGTGATTACAGTTTCAGAAACTTAAAGGGTCAGCTATTAGTTGATTCTTACCCAATGACAATGAGCTCAAGTTGTTGAGTCAATTACAACTATGAACAATGGATGTGAACTCTGCCGTATCCTATAATGTCCCAACTTCATCACTGACAACACACTTGAGCCTACTGCTGTAGGCACTCTGTCAATCCATCTTGTGAGGGCCCTCCTCTCTTTCACTGACTAGCCTCTTCTAACAATATGTCCAAAGTATGAGATCAAAGTTTCTTCATCCTTGCCTGTAAGGAGCACCTGGGCTGCATTTTTTCTCCAAGACATGTCTGTTTGTTCATTGGCTTTTCAGTACTCCTCTCCAGTTTCCCAACTCAAAGGCATAGAGTCTTCTTCTGTCATCTTTTGTCACTGTCCAGGTTTCAGATGCACAGTAAATAACTCACCCTGGCTTAAATAAGGTGCTTCTTAAGTCTTTAGCATCACTGCAACACACCTTTTGATTTCTTAGTTACTGGTACCAAGGATGCTGAATATGGATCCATGTTAGAAATTATTTCCAGCTTCTTTTTCTCCATCATGTTATATTGTTGCCTATTGGCCCAGTGGTGATTTTTGTCTCTGTGATGTTGAGGTAGTATTTTATAATGAAGGCTAGTCTTTGATCTTCTGCAGCAAGCACCTCAGGCTCTCCCATTCAGCAAGCAACATCAGGTGATCTGCACAGGTGACAAAAGAAGATGTCTCCCTCTGATCCTGATGCCACAATCTTAATAAAGACCAGCTTCTCAAATGATTTGCTATGCATACAGAATGAACAGGTATGGAGAAAGCATACAGCCCCAATGCACACCTTTCTTTTAAACCTCGCAGTGTTCCTCTGGCTCTATTCGGGTAGAAACTTCTAGGTGTAGGTTTGGCATGAGCACAAGTAAGTGTTCTGGGATTCCTATTCTTCTTAATGTTACCCATAATATATGATCTACACAAATTTCTTTACCTACCTAGTCCATAGAAAAAACATCCTACTGGTAGTCTCTGCTTTCAACCAAGATCAATCTGACATCAGAAATGATATCCCTAATGCCACAGCCTCTTCTAAAAGCAGCTTGAACTTCTGGCAGGTCTCTGGCAGCATACTGTTCCAGGTGTTTCTGGATAATCTTCAGCAAGATTATATTAATATGTGATATTATTTGATAATGTTCACATTCTATTGGATCGCCAAATATGGATCTCTTCCAGCAAGTAGGGTAGGTGGCTGTCTTGCACATTTCCTGGCAGACTGGTGAGCACGAAACATGTCAAGTGATATCCCATCAATTCCTAAAGTCTTACTTTTTGCCAATGCATTTAGTTTGCACTTTGTTTTTGATACAGTGATTATGTATTCCCTCTGTCTTCTTTTGATGTTTCTGTATCATTGAAGAATCTGCCAAAGCCTGTTTCAGCATCACAACTTGAGGCTTGAATTTGTTTTTTAGTTCTCTCAGCTGGAAAAATACTGAGTGCTTCCATTTTTGTTTTCTAACTCAAACTTTCTGCACATCTTGTTATAATGTATACTGCTCTGTTTTGTCTTCTTGAGCTTAACCTTTCAAATCTGTTCATCTCCTTTACATCAGCATTTGCCCCCCTTAGTTTTGTCTTCTCAACTCTCTACTGCAATTTTCAGTCTCTTCTGACATCCATTTTGGTCTTGTCTTTCTCCTCTGTCTTTGCAATGACCTTTTCCTCTTCCATGGATGATTTCCTTGATGTCATCCAAGAACTCACTTGGTCTTCAATCATTAGTGTAGGAGAGGTCAATTTCAAATCAGTGATAAAATACTGATGTAATACATACCATACTTGAAAGCTCAACCTCAGTTGCCCTTTCTGTTATCTACATGTGTTCTGCTGTACATAGGGTTTTCAGAGGCCTGCTATTTCAGAAGTGGATTGCCAATCCTTCTTCCTAATCTGTCTTAATGTGAAT
>NW_006399924.1:1902539-1934670 GCF_000299155.1 Elephantulus edwardii | reverse complement strand
TGGGATAATCGGGATGGGAGTGTCAGAGACAGTGCGACTGGCACAGGACAGAGCATAGGGCTGTTGTACATAGGGTCACTATGAGTCGCAAGCAACTTGACAGCACATAACAACAACAAACAACAACCATACATACCATTAACAAATATTTAGTTTCATCAGTTTGTTTCCTCATGTGCAAAACAATAATTCAGTTGATCTACAATTTGTATTTTTAACATTCCAGATATTAGATATCGTATTAATCCAAACTTTCAAATATTTTTAGAGTAAATATCTCTGAGGTCAATGATTATAAAATCTGGGTCTGACTTTTTATAACCACAGTTAAGAGATTACTTGTGCTCAGAAAGATCTGGTCACTCTGTGTTAAGATTCTTCTCTCTCATCTTCACACCCTGTGTCCTAACTCTCATCAATGTTTCCTAAAATAGGTATTTTAATATTAATTTACCGTCTTATATTGTACTATATTTTAGTCCAAAGATCTAATATCTGTGCATATCCAATGTTATGTCTTCCCAATTATTGTCAAACTAATGTATGTAAAGGAGATATGGAAGTCTAGTAGTAAGAAGCTGTACTGCAATCTCAAAGGCATAGCATTCGAGGCCACCAGTTGTTCTACGAGAAAAGAATGGGCAATCTCCTCTCGTATGATTAGAACACACTGCAGAGTTAGCTTTGGGTCAGGACGGTTCTGACTGTATGGTACACAACAAAGCATATACATCATTATGTATATATACCCATCATATATGTATCCATATTTCTTTCCCTCAGATGTTTCTGATTGTAGTCAATGTTAAGAAGCACTATTCTCTACCTTTCCATCTCTCCCAATTTTCACCTTTCAGTTCTATCAAACAGGTCAATTCTTTCTCCCAATCTCTGAAAACTCTTAGAATTCTTCCCATAAAAAACCAGAAATTATGTCATTTTCAAACTGGCAAAAAGCCTTTGCTGACCATTCTAACAGACAGGCTCATCAGTAAATTCCTGTAGCACTCACTGCCTATACCACACTCTAATTCTAAATCATTTATAAACAAGAGGAAATAGGGAAAAAGAGCTTACATTCAAGGTATTAAAAGTAATGTTACTGAATAAAACATGTATGTATATAAATTTCTGAATGAAAAACATCTGCTTTGTAAACTTTCACTTAAATTGCATAAAAAAGAAATAACAGATTTAGAGCTTTAGAAAGGGTATCTAGCAATTCTACTACAGTGTCACCAGGAGTTGCAATCAACAGCAATGATTTTAGCAGTTGAAAGTACACATTGGTATTCTGATTTTAACAGGTTAAGAAAATGCTAACTACAGGAAAAAGAACCAAGAATTAAGTTTGACAGAAAAAAATAAAATGCAAATCCAATCTAGATTATTATGTTAAGAACTCTTATGTTTGTCACTAACAACACAGGAAAAGAAGACATTTCTAAAAATCAATCTGCATACTGAGTGAGCAAAGAGGATGCAAAGCTGGAGCGTGAAGAATGTGCAATCAGGATTAGAGGAGATTTAACAACAATTTGTGATATGATACAATCTTGCTTGCTAAATGTAAAGAGGACCTGAAATACTTCAACTTAAGTAATCTTCCAAACTAGTTCAGCAGACAACATAAAAAAAAGGAGGAAAACTGTCAATCATTTCACTTGCCTCTAAAATCAACATTGATAGAAGCAGCAGTCAAGGAATCATGCAGTGCATCACAAGATAAACAATCCAACTGCAAAATGGGTACAGGATATGAACAGATACTTCAAAGAAGAATCCTTAGCTCTAAGAGAGATGCAAATCAAAACAGGTATGAGGTATCATCTCACACCAGTAAGAATAGCAAAATTCAACAGAGCAGCAAATAACAAATATCGGCGAGGTTGTGGAGAAACTGGAACCCTTACTGACTGTTGGTGGGAGTGTAAAACGGTATAACCACTATGGAAGGCAGTGTGGTACTTTCTCAAAAAGTTGTAAATAAAAATACCATTTGACCCAGCAATTCCACTACTGGGAATATACCCTAAAGAAATAAGAACTGCCACCCAAGCAGATATATGCACACCCATGTTTATTGCTGCTTTGTTTACAATAGCAAAGAGTTGGAAACAACCCAAGTGCTCATCAATGAACAAATGGATAGAGAAACTATGGTATCTTCACACACTGGAATATTAAGAGCATTGAAAAACAAGGAGCTCATGAAATATTATACAAAATGGGTGATTATGGAGGACATTATACTGAGTGAAATATCTCAGTCACAAAAGGACAAATATCATATAGTGCCACTGTTGTAAAACGGGACTGACTGAGAAAGAGTGGATAAGTGATGTATACCGCACTGAAACAGATGAGGGAGAGAAGTATTTAAAAGGAATATATGATTAGGTATTATATGCATGGCAAGAGTCCAGAATAAGAGCTGCATGGGGGGAATTGTGTAACAATAAAAGAATTTTTTTTCCTTGTCAAAGAAAAAAGCAAACTAGGGAGTTAAAGTGGGCAGGGAGGAAAATGCAACAGCGAATGAATGAGAATCCAAGTTCTCTATAATCTTTCATTAAAATCTCAATTAAAAAATCACAGTGTATTACAATGACCACTTTAAAGTGTTTAGGTGCAAGGGTGTCCGCTTAAAGGCTTAAGAGCACCTGACCCTAGTCATCAACTGTCATATGCAAGTGAAAGTTAAACAACTAATAAGAACACAGAATTCTCAATGACTGTAGTCATTGTAGTGTTGGCAGAGAGTACAGAATATACCATAGACTTGTTAAAAGAACAAACAAATCTGTCTTAAAGAAGTGCACCCCAAGTGCTCCGCAGAGGCAAGGATGATGATACTCTTCTCACTATTTTAGGGATGTAATCAGAAAGGGCCAGTTCCTGGAAAAAGATGTTGGGTAAGTAGACTGTCAGTGAAGGAGGGGGAAACCTTCAATGAGATGGGCTGACAGTGATTATCAGAGCAGTAGAGAAATATTAGGCAGGGCTTACTTCTGTTGCACATAGGGTTACTATGAGTCAAAACCAACTGAACATATAAAAACTAAAAGCTGAGACGACGGGGAGTCTCTGGCACTTAAGATCCTATTAGGATCTACTAAAGCTCAAGAATCATCAAAGAGGGAGAAAAGACTGAAGTTGCCAATGATTTCATTTTACTTGGCTGCATAATCAACCCCACAGCAGCAGCAGTTATGTGCCGTAGAGTTGCTTACAACTCATAGCGACCTTATGTATAACAGCCCTAAAACCTGCTCTGTCCTGTGTCAATTGCACCATCTTCAACACATCCACTCTGATTACCCCAGTCACTTTAATTAATCCACCTCATAGAGGGTCTTCCCCTCCTGTACTGTCCCTCCACCCTCCCAAGCATGATGTCCCTCTCCAAGGACCGGTCCCTCCTTCCAACATATCCAAAGTATGTCAGACGAAACCTCAGAATCCTTGCCAAGGAGCAGCCCAGTTTAACCCTCTCTAGGACGAATCTGTTTTGTTTTCTTAGCAGTCCATGGTCGTCCTTCATTCAGTACTCTTCTCCAGCACCACAGCTCAAAGGCATCAATTTTCCTTCTATCCTCCCTAGTCACTGTCCAACTCTCTGACGCATAACAAGTGAGTGCAATGACCATGGCCTGTATCAGACACACCTTAGTCTCCAGAGTGACACCACTGCTCTTCAGTATTTGAGAGGTCCCTAACAGCAGACTTTCCCATCGCAACACATCTTTTAATTTCCTGGCTGCTGGTGCCAAGAATGTTGACTGTGGAGCCAAGCAAATTGTAGCTGTTTACAATTTTAATCTCTTCACCATCCATCCTGATGCTGCCAATTAGTTCAGTGGTGAGAATCTTTGTCTTCTTGATATTGAGCCTCAATCCATAATGAAAGCTGCAGTCCTTGACCCTCTGCAGCAAGCATTTCAGGTCCTCCTCAGTTTCGGCAAGCAAGGTTGTGTCATCTGCATAATGCAGACTTGACAGATCTTCCACCAATCCTGACGCCACAATTCTCCTCACAGAACCCAGCCTCCCGGATAATCTGTTCTGCACAGAGGTTGAAAAGGTATGGAGATAGAACACATCCCTGGTGTACAACTTTCCAGTTTTGAACCATTCAGTGTTTGCTTGCTCCATTCTGACGACTGCCTCCTGTTCCAAGTATACGTTTTGCATTAGCACGATCAAGTGTTCTGGGATTCCCATTCTTCTCCGAGTCAGCCACAGTTTGTTATGATCCACACAGTCAAACACCTTTGCATAATCAATGAAACAGATATTCCTCTGGTATTCCCTGCTTTCAACTAAGATCCATCTAGTATTAGATACAATAGTAGCAATAGTCAAGAAATTAAAAAGCATTTTGCACTGAGGAAATCTGTTGTTAAGATCCTCTCTGTAGTTTCAAAGAGCAAAGATTTCAGTTTAACGATTAAGGTGTGTCTGATCTGAGCCATGATCTTTTCAACTGTTTCATATACATCTGAAAGGTGGGCAAAAAATGAAGATGACATAGAAAAATTAATGCCATTGAACTGAGGTTTTGGAGAAGAAAATGGAAATATCCATAAATGGCCAAAATAAACCTGTCCTGGAGAAAGTACAATTAGGGTGTTCCTTAGAGGCAAGGATGGTGAAACTTTGTCTTACTTATTTTGGGTGTATTTTCATGAGAAACTAGTCCTTGGTGAACGATATCATGCTGGGAAAGGTGGAAGGTCAGAGAAAAGAGCCTTCAGTAAGAGCCTTAACGCCTCACAGCTGAAGCAGTGGATCCAGTACACTGCAACAGTCCATTGAAAGGCTCCTGGTGTAAGCCGTGGGCTGTTCTCTCTGTAGACTTCTTCCTGAGGTTATGTATCATAGAGTGTCTCTGTGTTAGTTTGTAGTGCTTTCAGCTACTTCCTTATTGCAATACAATAGTGTAGCTATAGTTTCTGGATTTTTTTATATTACTCTTTATGGCTTCTTCCCACCCCTAAAATGGAATGACACAGTAACTACCATAATGCATTTGAGATGACAGGGATCATCATGAGAATGGTGCAGGACAGACAAGGTTTGGTTCTGTTGTTCTGAACTTGAAGTTGTTCGTGAGTTTACTATGACTCGTTGGCTCAATGGCACTTAACAAGAACAAAAGCTCACACAAATCTATTAATGATCATAAATGTATGTATGAGAATGGCTGAGTTTGTTTCACTATTGTCTTCACAGCTAAGAAGTTTCTTGTGAAACCAAATGGCTTTCAATCAAGTAACGCCAAAGACTTTCAAAGTTATCAGTCTAGCTTGTTAATAAATCTTTCTGACAATGTAAGCCAGAATCAATAACAACCCAGCAGTGGTACTGGTAACTTCTCTTACTCTAAACCTCTGAGTATGTATAATCTTTAATCTTTCAAAAAGTCAAAACATACAGAATGAAATATAATGTGCTAATTTAAAAAGTACATAGAAAGCTCTCCTGGTCTAGTGGTAAGGAAGTGAGTTGCTAACCCAAAGACATTTGTTCCTAATTAACTAGATCCTCCCTGGCAGAATGATAAGCAATCTCCCATGCGATTCACTGTCTGTGAAAACCTGCTGGAGGGTCAGCTGTAAATTGGTTCTGACTCGATGATATGTAACAACAATCAAAAAACTAGGGAACCTGACATCAATTCTTTCTTGCACAGTGACTCAGTCGGCTTCCCGACTGCTCAGTATTTTTAATTTGCTCATCAGTTCCAACAGGGAAGAACACACTTGGCATTTCTCAGCAAAAAAATGGAACAAATTCACCTATCAAGTTGCTATGGTGAAGGAAAACATCAAAGGTCAATCATTTCAGGAGGTATAACAAGA
The DNA here is from genome assembly GCF_000299155.1 of Elephantulus edwardii. Classification (NCBI taxonomy): domain Eukaryota; kingdom Metazoa; phylum Chordata; class Mammalia; order Macroscelidea; family Macroscelididae; genus Elephantulus; species Elephantulus edwardii. The sequence continues at coordinate 1,928,806 of NW_006399924.1, read as the reverse complement.
ACCGGTGGTGCTGAAGACATTCATGCTACACTGAAAGCATTGGCAAAACCCCAAAATTGAAGGCCCAAGAATTGTAGGCATTCCAACTGAGATGTTTTAATAAACAGATGTACTACTTACTGAAAGGGGGGGGGGGACGCAAACAAAAAAAACCCAAGGAAACTGATAGACTGATTCCTAAGCATTCAACTCCTTTTTCCTTTGGTCAATAAGTAGTAACATTACTATTCAAATATTCGCAAATACATCATTCTTTTTAAAAAAGTCAAAGATAATTCTTTTACTTGGAAGTGATAACCAAAATGGATATTTCCTACTTAATCTGCTTTAACATTACCACCACTTATTGTCCTGTTAGTTGTCTCACCCCAGTTCTCTATTTTAGCACAATAGCCTAACAGAAGGCTCCAACTATTTGAACTGACATAATAAATGGCTACAATTATGTAGTCAGTAATTCACAGAAAATGTATCACATTAACTACCCAATTTAGCATTTTGTCAAATTATTCTATTAATTTATAAAGGGCTTATTTGGAAGAATGTTAAATGAAAGGCTCCTGTAGCCTACATAAGTCCATCTCCATTTAAAACACTTTTTTCATGGAATGCACAAACTAGATAGCACTGAATTTAAAAGGTTCATTCTTAAGGGAGCTCTGGTGGCCTAGTGGCAAGGAGTTGCAACTACAATCCCAGAGGCTCACGGTTCGAATCCACCAGATGCTCTGCCGGGAAAGGAGGGACAATCTCCTCCTGTACCAGTCAGATCTGATTTGACGGTACACACACACAAAAATAAAAAAAAAAAAATTTAAAAAAAGGTTCATTCTTCTAGCTAGTATGTAGCCAAATTTCAGTGGGAAAGGGAGATGGCAGAATTGACTAGGAATAACACTGTTGCCTTAAGCTTTCCTATTTCTTGATGCAGTAACTAAAGTAGTGTATCACATTTGGGTACTATCTATGTAAGTGAAGGGCAGCTCTCAGTGCCCTACCCATAAGTAGTTGAGCTCCTGACCCACTTCTAATCCACTAGATAATTCTAGGAAGGAAGATGAACAATTTCCTTCACTGCAATTTACAACCTATGAAAACGCACTGAAGGATTAGTTAGGAGGTGGTTCTAACTGTATGCAGGGCCATCAGTTGAGTTGTAAACCTACTCAAGATCAGCTACGAGTCTATTCCACCTCAAAGACAATGAAAGAATATGTATGCTCACTTTTTAAAGTAAATTATACAAGAATTAAGGAATTTAAACCATTCTGAAAAAATCATCTGTTGCGCTGGAAATAGAGGAAAATCCAATGAAAGCAGCTAACTTTCGGTATAGAGAACTCTGGTGGCCTCGTGGATAAGGAGAATGCTGCAAACTCTAAGGCAAGTGGTTCAAATCCAGTTGTTCAAGGAAGAAAGATGGACAACCTCCCTCCATGCAATTTACAGCCCTGAAAACATGTTGGAGGATCAGCTATGAGTTGGTTCTGATTTGAAAGCATGCAGCAACTACCTTTTTGTATGTTGTTATGTGCTGTTGACTCTTTTGTGACTCACAGTGACCCTGCGTTCTATCTTAACTCTGCTCTATCCGGAGCCAACCTTATTGTCTCTGACACACACCTACTCCCATTACCCCACTCAGAGTCAATCCACTTCATCCTGAGACTCCCTCTTTTGCATTCTCCACTCTCCCAGGCATGTCGTCTGTCTCCAAGGACTGGTCCCTCCTTGCAACATGCCCAAAATAATCATGCCAAGTTATATCTGAACAAGGTATTTCAGCAAAAATATTTAAAATTATTTCTCTATTACTTTTGACATACTTTCAATTAGGACAAATAAGAATTTAAGAAGCTGAAGAGATGATGCAGGGACAGAATACTGTCTAGTAAAAACAGGCAGTTTAAAATAGTCTAGTAAACATTAAAATTAAAAAGAGCAAAATTTTCAAATAAAATATCTGGCCCAATTTTTCATAAATGTTTTTGTTTTCAGATGCTATTACTATTTTAAAATACTGCATACTTCAAAAGCTAGTATTTACTTTTCAATCACAAGACACAACAGCACAGGTGTTGGCTGTAGAAAACAAAAAACCTGTTACCTTTTGAGGTGACTGCAAATCATGCTCATTTAAAATTACTGAAACATGATGTTGTAGCACAATTCAAACATGAAAGAATTGTTCAACCTTGTCAATAGCATAAACTGAAAATTCATTATTGTATTCTACTCTTTTCACCAGCTACTCACTTATGTCAGGTGGAAAACAATCTACCATTAAGACAAGGTCTACTATACTCAGGCAAAAATAATTTATCCACAAGAAATGGTTAAACACAAGCACACAACTACACCCCAACCCATTGTAGTGATTCTCTACTAAGGGACACGCTTAAGTTCAATGATGCAGTCTGGTCAAATGCCTTTGTGGTTTATTTATGTGTTTTTTCGTGTTTTTTTTTAAAGTTCAGAAGACAATTATATTCTTTGGGTTGATTCAGCATTATTAAAGTTTTTATTTCATTTTATAATGCAGTCCTGAAATTTAACTCTCTAAAAATCTATTTAAATAGCATTTCCAAGTTTCAACTCTTTTGGCGAAGGCAAGCTCTCTCCTGGTCTAAGCCTGTTAGATTGGGGGTGGGGTAGGGTGGGGTAGGAAGAGAACACAGGGTGGGCAAAACTTCGCCGTTAGCGTTCATACATTCAATTTTCATTTGCTAGGAAATGGCTAGAATTTTCAACCATACTTATTACAGATTACACTAACACTGAACTCATTTACAAAAAGTAAACCTACCTTCTGTGCCTCAAATACTTTACTTTTCAACTCAGCTGCTAAAAATACTCATCTCAACAGTAAACATCCAGAACAGCTGCAAAAATCACTCAAACTACTACCATCTCCTTTATTTCAGGCACAGGGCTAAAAGGAAAAGCAGCAACGTTTTACATTCAAGTACATATTTAATTAAGTACAAAAATCTTCGTTCTTATTGATACCAACAATACAGCCATTATTGGTCAGTACAAAAAAATCCCACTAAGACATTTCATAGCCCCTCTATGTACTGAAAACTCTAAAAATTCTAATTGCAAGTTACTCCACATATCGGCAGATTAACTTCTACTAAGGGGTTATAACTCGGAACCTACATTTTTAAAAGGTGATAGCTCTTAGCTGACAGTCATAAGGTCACATGAGCCCGATAAAAACCTTAATCTCGCAAAAGAAATACTTAACTATCATGGTGTCTCTTGGTGTCTTCCCTATTCTCTGCCCTACTTAAATAGTACCACATTCTTTCACTCATTTTAGATACAAAGTAAGGAAATTACTTGGCCTCACAATATTCAGATTTTTGTATCTATACACTAAGGTTTGTTGTGGGCAGCATTTCCTGCCTAACTTGTGAGTCAAACACTCCATGGAGACACGTCTAGAATCCATTTCCGACCAGGGCTCTGGAAAATCCATTTCACACAGAATGACAAAGCCAGACTGGTCACTGATTGCACAATGTGGGCCAGGAGCTTGCACCATAAGAGCCAGAGGTGGTAACAGGAAGGATTTCATGGCGCTCCCCTCCTCACCATGACAGAGAACAGGAGATTCTGTTCAGAAAGGAAAACGGCCACAAGAAGCCGAAAGGATGGCGATAAGTGAACAGATGAACGTTGAGACTCAAGACACATAGCTCCGGGTGAGTACAATGAAGATGTCAATTCTACGGCGCTGTCGAGCCAAATGTGGCAGGGGAAAAAGAGGTGTCCCCAAACAGTTCCTCTAGACAGAGCAAGGTCTCTGTCGCTACACAAAGGAGGCGCCACTGCCGCACTGCGCTCTGGTACTCGTAGTCAGATCCTCCGGTAAGTGACGGCCAGTAAACTACAGTGTTCAGAATCAAAGTAGGCCCTTCTCAACTACCTGGGGCGCTTCCAGCTTCACACAAAGAAAAGCGACACCACCCCCTCAAGCCGCTCGCCGGGACATGTAGTTCGCGTTTCCCCGCCACGCCGCAAAGGGGGATCGGCCAGACTACAGCTCCCAGCATCCCCCGCGCCTGAGCCCCGCACCCTCTAACTCCATCTTGGCTGCGGTCGGAGCCTCCATTTTTCGCTCCCTCCCCCCACCCCACGACCACCACCACCAGCAAGATCACTTGCCTAGTCTCAACTTCCCGTTTTAGCTCTGCTGATGTGAAGCCCACACAACTGAATAAAAGACATGTAGAAACGGGCAAGGCAGACTCCTGACTGTGCTCTTTCCTGCCTGTAGCCCCAGAGGTCCCTGCTATAACTCAGAAGTCTGTCTCGTAAATCTTAGTTTTATCATTCTCTTAGCCTGGCTTTTTGCTATCCTCAACTAGACGCTGAGAGCGTACTTACCCCAACAGCTCAGCGCCCCCTCTCCAGCGCCGCCATAAGCAGCACGGCCCGGTACGTAGGAATAAATCTCGCTTCTCTCGCGAGAGTTGCGAGGATCCGAGCGCGTGCACAGTAAAGTGGGGAGGAACTATTCCTAGTGCGCTTGCGCACAAGGTCTGAGTGACGCCTACCGGTATACTAGCTCAACCACAACCAATATGGTGGCGAAGTTCCCTCCCCGAGGGACTGCCAGAAGCAATCTCTGTGTTTACAGACTCCTTTGGGACGCAAGGGGCGGAGTGACTTTCGGCGTCTACGGTCTTTGCAAGCCTGAATATGGTAGTATACAGGGTATGCCGAGACCGTGGTAAATCGTGAAGGCGAGCCATTCTAGGAATGCTATATAAAGGAATTTTCTTTTCCTAATGATAATCAGGAGTACTTTAAACCTGTTAGTCCTTACAGTGCAAGTATTTCTCTTACCTACTAAATTTGGTTAGAATTAAGAGAGTCAGCTTTTTAGTAAGATAATATGAAAGCCTAAGCGATATTGCCCCAAAACGGTATTATTTGCCGCAGATAAGTGTAAGCAATACTGCATTAACCACTGAAAAACCCTTCAGCTGACTTTTCTAGTTAGAATAGTAGCGTATTCAAAATCAAAGAGACTGAGTAACTTAAAGATTAAAATCACACAAATGGATGGTTCTGCCTAAAGGGCAAGACTAGACGAGGGAGATGATAAATTCCTGTCAAGGAAAAGATCAATTAATTATCCCTTGTACAATAATAAAGCATATGCCTCGTGCTGGGAAGATTTTTTTTTTTTTTAGATTAATGCTTTTCACAAACTCAGTAGCTTTCTCATTTGAAAGTAGTTGATATACAATTATCAATGTTGATCAGTTTCCTGATAACTTTCCCACTCTACTCTTTCAACAAATATTTAGCATCTTTCGATGTGTTGTCAATGAGGCTGATGGGGACAGAGGTGTTGTTTTTGTTATGTGCTATCGAGTCACCTGCGACTTATATTGATTCCAACTCTGTACCACAGCTCTGAAGCTTGCCCTGCCTTGCCCAGTCTCACTGACTCCGACACATCTACCCTCATTTCCCCGGTTACTCTTATCAATCCATCTCATCCTAGGTCTTCTTCGCGTAGGTTGTCCCTCTACCCTTCCAAGCATGATGTCCTTCTCCAAGGATCTGTCCCTCCTGGGCATATGCCCAAAGTATGTGAGATAGAGCTTCAAAATCCTAGTCTCCAAGGAGAAACTTGGTTTCACCCGCTCCAAGACAGATCTATTTGTTTTCTTGGCTGTCCATAGTATGTTGGATACTCTTCTGCAGTACCACAACTCGAAGGCATCAATCCTTCTGTCATCCTTAGTCATTACCGAGCTGTTTGGTAGATAGCAAGTAACTACAAAGACTATGTCTTGTATCAGGTGCACCTTAGTCTCTAGACTGACATCATTGCTTCTCAGTACTCTGGAGAGGCCCCTGAGAGCAGATTAAGTAAATAAAAATACATGTGATCCTATCTTGAAAACTTTCAACCTATAATCAATTAAATAATCACAAAAAACAAATATATTATCCCAGAAATCCAACATAAAATAAACCAATTGATGTAATCTGCTACATTGTTATTATGTGCTGTTAAGTCACTTGGGATTCATAGCAACACTATGCAAAAGATCTGAACCCTGCTCTATCCTGAGCCAACCTTACTGTCTCCGATACACCTACCCCCATTACTCCAGTTACTGAGTCAATCCATCTCATCAAGGGTCTTCCCCTCCTGTGTTGTCCCTCTACCCTCCCAAGCATGACGTCCCTCTCCAAGGACTGGTCCCTCCTTGCAACATGTCCAAAGTATGTCAGAAAAAAAAAAATACTTCCAAGAAGCAGCCTGGTTTCACCCTCTCCAGGATGCACTTGTTTGTTCTCCTAGCAGTCCATGGTATATCCAACACTCTTCTCCAGCACCATAGGTCAAAGGCATCGATTCTTTTTCTGTCATCTCTTGTCATTGTCCAACTTTCTGATGCATAGCGCATAATTGCTAAGACCATTGCCTGAGTCAGGCAATTAATGTCTGCTGACCCAAAGAAAATTATAGTACCTTTTACATCTTCACAAATTGATAATTTATGGAAAATATCAGATAATTGGCAGGAGGCTTTTGCAAACTATATAGGAAAGATCTCTAATTCCTATCCTTTAGATAAGTGATTACAATTTATTAAACGGACTAATTGGATACTACCAACTAAAGTAAAAACTTTGCCTTTGCAAGCAGATACTTATTATACAGATGCAAATAAGATGGGTTATGCAGGATATACTAATGGTAAAGATAACAAAGTAGTTAAAACTAACTTGACTTCTGTTCAACAGGCTGAATTGCATACTATTATTATGCTATTGCAAGATAAAAACTTTCCTTTGAATATAGTTACTGATTCACAATATGCTGAGTTTACTGTTAGAAATATAGAAACAGTATATATTCCTTCTAAAGATTCTAATAATAGTATGTTGTTTACTATGTTACAAGTTTTAATACATCAGAGAGAATCTCCTAAATATATCACTCATATTCGATCTCATTCAGGCCTTCTGGGGCCAATGTCACAATTAAATGATAAAATAGATCAATCAATTATTGGTAGGAAATGTTAAAGTTAGTGAAGATTTTCATCACCATATACATTTGAATGTTAATGGAATGATGAAAAAATTTGGAATTATATGACAACAAGCTTGAGATGTCCTCAGTGTAGTCCCATTAATTTACCACCCTATGAAAAAGGAGTTAATCCTAGAGGTGATAGACAAAATGTATTATGGCAAATGGATGTTACTCATATTCCATCATTTGGGGAGTTACAATATGTTCATCATACTATTGATACTTTTTTAGGCTTTCAATGGGCCACTGCTTTACCAGGAGAAAAATCAGAGCATGTAATCCAACATTGAATTGAAACTTTTAATGTGATGGGCCTGCCATCAAGTATTAAAACTAATAATGCTCCTGCTTATAATTCTAAGAAAATACAAGAGTTTCTTAAAAAATGGAACATTAATCATATTACTGGTATTCCATATAACCCCCAAGGACAAGCTATACTAGAAAGGGCTAATTTGACTTTACAAACTATGTTGAAATAACAGAAGGCGGGAGATGGGATATCATCTCCTCGAACTCTTTTACAAAAAAGCCTTATTTACTTTAAATTTTTTAAATGCTAGTAAAAAAGGAGAAGCTGCAGCTGAAAGACACTGGGTATTACAATCCTCTAAAGAATTGAATCAGCCTATATATTATAAGGAATCTCTAACTAATGAATGGAAAAAGGGATTTGTTATTAGGTGGGGGCTAGGATTTGCTTATATCTCTACAGGATCAGAACTCCTGTGGGTGCCCTCCAGAAACGTGAAACCCCAAGATGAGTCAAAAGAGGCCACACTTTGATGAAGAGGAAGCTGCAGAATGGCAGATAATACCAGCTATTGGGCATATGTTTTTAATACTCTCTTGTTAAAAGTTGTTCATTGGCTTTATAAAGTTTTGGGTAATTCTATATCTCTCTAGTAGATGTTTCAAGGATATAGTTTTCATGGAGATATCAGTAACAACTTCAGATTATCCTGATATTCCTCCCTGTCAATTGCTTCCTTTATCTTTCTTAGAGTATGGGTACATTGGAAACAATGTTAAATAGAGCAAAGACGAGTTTTAATTAATACTTCCTATGGAAGCGTCATTGATTGGAGCCTTGTTGGTTCCGCTCGTCAGCATAGAAACATCGAAAATTTAAGTTAAAGACGGAATTGATTTATAACTGCTCATGCTAATAACACTACCTCGTGGCATGGAGGAGGAATAGTGGAACTGCATCCACATTTACAGTATTCTTCCCAAAATCATTTACGAAAAATAAGAACTGCATTGGAATATGTATCTCTTTGGATTGGAAATTATTTGTACAATCATATTAATAATATTACTAGCCTTAAACTTAAAAAGATTATGTTGTTCAAAATTATTGGTTATATATTTGTTTAAATTTCTCCCTCTTTTAACAATTGGGATCTAGAGGGAAGAGAAAAGACCAGAGAATGGCCAAAATTATTGGAGCAGCTATTGCTGCCAGTTTAGGGCCTGTGTCAGGAAAAGGAAGTCTTACTCATAAACAATGCCACCCAAAGGTAATAAAGGAGGTCAGAATTGCTTCTACTGTGGAAAGCTGGGCCACTTCAGTAAACAGTGTCACAGACAAGAGCCACAGATAGGCAAGGGAGTAGAGAGGAAGCTCCCACTCACTTGCTTTAAGTGTGGATCTGAAAAACACTTGGCCAAGGACAGCCCACATCAGGTCTGCATGGCTGACAGGCCCCAGTTCTCAGCTGGAAACAAAGAACGCTTCAATGATTCAGATCCTCCCAGAAGAGCCATGGGTGAGCATTAACATTGCTGGTAAGTATATCAGTTTTCTCCTGGACACAAGAACGTAATTATTCGGTCTTAAAGCCTTCTTAGATCCATCTCTTCTCCCCATTCCTTAGTTGTTGGAATTGACGGAAAACCTCATAAGCAGTTCTTTACTTCACCTCTGCCTTGTATGTGGCCATCCTAGCTGTAAAACAATCTAATAGTAAATGGAAGCTGGTCCGGGACTTAAGAACAATAAATGACTTAGTTGTACCTCTACATCTTGTGGTTCCTAGTCCTTTCACTATAATAGACAAAGTGCCAGCCAATAAGATTAATTTAATTTTATTTTATTTTTTAAAATAATTTTAATGAACATGTACAGAGAATTTGGATTTCCATTTATTCATTGCTGCACTTCTCTCCCCGCCCAGCCCTCTCCTCCCCCACCCCCCAGTTTGCTCCTCTCTTTCAAAAGTAAAAGAAAGACTCCCTCCCTGATACACAATCCCCCTGCACCCCTCCCATCACCCCAAGTACATTCCACTATGCAACCTTAATTGTGGACTCTTGTGATAACCATAATACCCTATCATACATCGCTTTTAAATTATTCAGTCCCTCATCTGTTTCAGTGCAGTATACACAATTTATCCAGTTTTTCTCAGTCTTACCCCCACCCTGATATCAGTCCCATTTTACAGCAGTGGCACCATGCAATATTTGTCCTTTTGCGATAGAGATATTTCACTCAGCATAATGTCCTCCAGGCTCACCCATTTTGAATAATATTGAATGAGTTCCTTGTTTTTCAATGTAGCATAGTACTCCATTGTGTGAATATACCACAGCTTCTCTACCCATTCGTTTGTTGATGGGCACCTGGGTTGTTTCCAACTCCTTGCTATTGTGAACAGAGCTGTGATAAACATGGGTGTGCATATATCTGCTTGGATGTCAGCTATGGTCTCTTTGGGATATATTCCCAGTAGTGGAATTGCTGGGTCAAATGGTATCTCTATTTGCAACTTTTTGAGAAAGCGCCATACCGCCTTCCACAGTGGTTGCACCATTTTACATTCCCACCAACAGTGAATAAGGGTTCCAGTTTCTCCACAACCTCGCCAGCATTTGTTGCTTGCTGTTCTGTTAAATTTTGCTTTTCTGACTGGGGTGAGATGATATCTCATAGTTGTTTTGATTTGCATCTCTCTTAGAGCTAGGGATTTTGAACATTTCTTCATGTGCTTGTTGGCCATCTGAATGTCTTCTTTAATGAAGTGTCTATTCATATCCTGTGCCCATTTTTCTATTGGATTATTTACCTTTATCTTGTTGTGGTGCTCAAGTATTTTATAAATTCTAGATATAAATCCCTTATCTGACATGTCATTACCCAACACTTTTTCCCAGTCTGTGGCTTCCCTTTTTACCCTATTGGAGAAGTTTTTGGATGTGCATAGGGATTTGATTCTTAGAAGGTCCCATTCATCTATTTTATCTTCTCCTGGTTGTAGATTAAGACTTTTATTTTAAGGATTATCTTCCCTCTGTAACTTGATTTGTGTCATTGTTAGAATCTCTACTTGGAATATTATTGCTTTTAATTTTTGACTCATGTACTTTTAACTTGTTAGTTAAATTTGTGTCTTCTAGACTGCAGCAGTTCCGTGATGCATCTTCAAGGATATGAACATGTATGGCTAAGCACAATTGATAACAGTGCATCTAAATTCCAAAATCAATCTCCTCAAAAGTATATGTGTTTCCTATTGCCAATGTATATGTGTTTCCTATTGCCCTTCAGAGTAGTGAGAGAAGATCTTCACCCTGAAACCTGCAGCATCCCTTTTCAGCAGAAAATAGCTAAGAGAGTCCGCTACCCCATTCTCCTTATGAATCAGGGTGAAATCTTTCTCAGGGAGGAGTAATAGGGAATGGCAAAGGACACACCAACAAAGGAGATTAACCAGAACTGGTTCTGATAAGCACTGTGGCAATGGGTCAATAAAAACAGACTCTCAAGGAATATCCAACCTGAATCCTTCTGATCACATGGAGATTTTTTAAAGTATTTCTTCAAGTTTATTGTGTTTAATCTGTTTTGTTTGTATATAAAGGATGGAGAAAACCAAAACAAGCAAGTGAACCAAAGAAGAGAAGATGCTAGTCTAGATGATAACATAATTATTATAAAAACAAAAGGGGGGAAATATGGGAAGCCAAACTTTATACCAAATATTATATGAAAACCCTTGTTCGGGAATTGAAGGAATTACAGATTTATAAATTAGGATTTCTCTTGTGGCAGATCCTAGAAAATGAGCTGTTTGGTCCCTACAAGACAGGAGACAGCAAGGGGCCCCCAACAGAGAGAGTGTTACTTCCTAAGCTAGAGTTCACCCTGGAGGCATCAAGGTTAATAGTTAAGGGTAAACCAAATTCTTGCATTTGTGAACCCCTCCTTCCTAAGTCAAGCAGAAGGTTTTCAATAGAAAGAGCTTGGCTTCATTTGCATTGAATTTTCTTTGTGATTTACTTCCTGATAATTTTCAGTAAAGACGCAGAGAAGCTTGGCTTGGGGTCTTCAGTGGAGAACTGCTGATCCCCTGTTTTATGCTCTCTGCTCTATCACATTCCTGGTTGTTTGTCTCTTTATTAATAATTATAAAATTATTCCATTCTTTGGAACCTTCAGTCTGCAACAACATGTGACTTTTGAATGCTTAAAATATGATTCATCCAAATTGGGATGTGTTGTTAATTCAAATGTACACTAGATTTGGAAGACTTTCTGATTTCAATGTTATTTGCATGTTATAATAAAAACATTTTCTATGTTTTATATATACATATGTTGGGTGAAGTAAATTGTTACTAAAACTAGTATTATAAAAAATTATTTTACAGGACTGATATGAGCAGTATTATTAGCCTTTTACTGATAAACTGAAAGGAAACACTGGCTAGAAAGTGGCAGAACCATGGAATTGAAGTGTATCAGATCCTAAATTCCATGTTTAATTGCTGCTTGATACAGCCCATGTCCCCTCAGATTCTCTAATGCTGTTCTCTTTTATTGGAAGGGTAAGGACATCTATTCTCCATCTGACTCCAGGGTTGATACATGACCACAGAGGATAAGTGAGGTCGACCAGCCCTAAAACTCAGGATATATGTAAAATGAATGACTACTAAGAATTGATTGGAAGATGCTGTTTTTGTTGGATGTCATGGAGTTGTTTCCAACAGAAACAAAACCCCTCAACATATAAAAATTTAGTTTCACTAAAGTTTTGTTTCTTTTTTTAAAAAAAAATTATATTTCTGGTTTTTAGAGGGGGGAAAGTGAGAGGAGGGGAATTATTACCTGTGTCATACATAGAACTTTCCAAAATAAAATGATGTGGATGGTTAAAACGGAAAAAAAACAAAACCAAAACAAAATACCAAAAAACAACACTAACTTCGAGTCCTGGCATAGCAACCAAAAACAATAACAACAACAAATCTAGTGCTACCAAGAAAGTAAAGAAGACAACATACAGATGGGGAGAAAATGATTGGAAGTCATACATATATAAAAAAGTTAATATCATATATAAAAGTTAATATCTAGAATTTGTGAATAACTTAGAAGCTGAAAAGACAAACAGTTCAATTACTAAAATGGGCAAACACTTTAGTACTTTCCCCCCAAAATATACAAATAGCACATGAAAAGAAGCCCAAAGCACATGAAAGATAGTCAACAGCTTCAGTCATTAAACCAAATCAAACCAATTACCATTAAGTCAATTCTGACTCACAGTGACCCTCATTCTCAATAGCATTGTTGTTAGTGATTGATGAACAATAACCCTATAGACTTGGTGACAGAAATGAAGCTGGGGATAGAATGATATGATTCTGTATAATAAATTATTTATTCATACCAAATACATTTTATAAGAAACATAAACATAGGCTATACACATGGATTTCACCTGGTAGGATGCACAGGAATCAGACTGATTACATCTGTGGAAGGAACCTTTGGAGAAGTTCAATATCAGCAGTAAAAACTAGGCCAGGTGCTGATTGTGGAATAGACCATTAACTGCTCATATGCAAGTTCAATTTAAAACTAAAGAAGATTAAATCATATCCACAGGAATAAAAATTTGACATTGGGTTTATATCCCATGAATTTAAAAACCAACTCAGGAATAGGTTTGAGGCCTTGAACACTAATGAACAAAGACCAGATAAGCTGTGGGAAGATATCAAGAATATTGTTCATGAAGAATGAAAAAAGTCATTATTAAGAAGGAAGAAGAAGAAAAGACCAACATGGATGTCAGAAGAGTCTCTGAATATTGCACTAGAGCATCGAGAAGCCAAGGCAAAGGGAAGAAGTCAAGAAGTTAAGGAGCTGAATAGAAGATTTCAAAGGTCTGCTCGGGAAGACAAGAGAAAATATTATAATGAAATGTGCAAGGATCTGGAGTAAAAAAAAATCAAAAGGGCTGAATTTGCTCAGCATTTCTTAAGCTGAAAGAACTAAAGAATAAATTTAAGCCATGAGTTGCAATTCTTAAAGATGCAATGGGCAGAATACTGAATGATTCATGAAGGAGTACACAGAGTCCTTTGTATCAAAAAGAATTGGCTGACACCGAAGAATTTCAAGAAACAACATATGAACAAGAGGCAATTGTGATTAAAGAGGAAGTTTAGGCTGCTCTGAAGGACTTTGGAAAAAAAAATAAGGCCCCAGGAATTGATGGAATACCAATTGATATATTTCGGCAAACAAATGCTGTTGCCCTGCTCACCAAGTTGTGCCAAGAAATCTGGAGGACAACTACTTGGCCAGCTGATGGGAAGAGATCCATTTATTCCCATTCCAAAAAAAAGGTGACCCAACAGAGCGTGGAAATTATTGAACAATATAACTAATATCACACACCAGCAAAATCCTGCTGAAGATTATCCACAGAAGACTTGAACAGTAAATTGACAGAGAACTATCAGATATACAGGCTGGGTTTAGAAGAGGTTGTGGCACTAGGAACATTATTGCCAATATCAGATGGATCTTGGCAGAAAGCAGAGAGTACCAGAAGAATGTCTACCTGTGTTTTATTGACGATGCAAAGGCATTTGACTGTGTGGATCACAAAAAATTTGTGGCTAACCTTGAGGAAAATGGGAATCTCAGAACATTTGATTGTGCTTATACAAAACCTATACTTCGATCAAGAATCAGTCCTTACAACTGAACAAGGAAACACTGCATGGTTCAAAATCAAGAAAGGAGTGTGTCAGGGATGCATCCTGTCCCCATATCTTTTAAATATTTATGCAGAACAGAAACAGGCCTTTATGAGGAGGAGTGTGGCATCAAGTTTGGAGGAAGACTCATTAACAACCTATGACATGCAGATGACACAACCTTGCTTGCTGAATCTGAGGAGGACTTGAAGCACTTACTGCAAAAGGTCAAGGACTGTAGTCTTCAATATGAATTTAAACTCAACATCAAGAAGACAAAGATTCTCACCACTGGGCCAATTGGCAGCACCATAGTAGATGAAGAGATTGGGGTTGTTAGCAATTACAGCTTGCTCATATCCATAATCAACACTCTTCGCACAAGCAGTCAGGAAATCAAAAGACATTGCATTGGGAAAATTTGTTGTTATGGAACTCTCCAGAGTGCTGAAGAGCAATGATGCCAGTCTAGATACAAAGGTGCATCTAACCCAGGCTATGGTCTTCTCAATTACTTGTTATGCTTCAGAGAGTTGGACAGTGACTAAGAATGACAGAAGAAGAATAGATGCCTTTGAGTTGTGATGTTGGAGAAGAGTCTTGAACATACCATGGACTGCCAAAGAAAATAAATAGGTCTGTCTTGGAGAAGGTGAAACTCTCCTTGGAGGCTAGGATTTTGAAGCTCTTTCTTACTTTGGGCACGTGACCAGGAGAAATCAGTCCTTGGAGAAGAACACCATGCTTGAAAGAGTGGACTGACAGCTCAGGAGACCCCAGATGAGATAGATTGACAGAGTAACGGGCGATCAGAATTGGTGTGTCAGAATTAGTGAGACAGTCTCAGGCCAGGGAAAGGTTCAGAGCTGCTGTACATCACAGGCGACTCAACCAATAACATTTTATGACAGTTTTGGAAGCAGGAGTGGCATCCACTTCCTAAACAACTTGCCTCTGGAAACTCTATGAATTTTGATAAATGTCGATAATTGTAGAGGGGCTTCAGGTCTTTTGTTCATAGGGTCACTAGGAGTTGCACTTGACTCAAAGGTAATCAACAACACAACAACCCTATGAATAACAGATGGAAACTGTCTCATTTTATACCATCCTCACAATCTCTACTGCTAACTGAAAGTGTACACCTCTTGACAGTTTGAATCACCTAGCTTCTCCAAAAAAGAAAGGTAGGCAATCTTCTCCCTTCTGAGTGCTTTTTACAACCTCAGAAATTCAATAGAGGGTCAGCTATGATTAGTCTTGGTTCCAACTCAAAGGCAGAAAATGCCATATTACTTCATTGTCTTTATATCACTATCCAAAATTAAAACTATTTATTGCCTGTCTCCAATTCTGTTTGTTTTAGCATTGTAAGCTTTACACGTAGGAGAGTGACTAACATACATAATAAGTACTTAAATACTTATTGACTTAATGGATTGTGCTCATTTTATTGGTTTTTCACTCAGTACTGATTGTATATATGTGTGTGTGTGTGTGTGTGTGTGTGTGTGTGTGTGTGTGTGAAGAAAGTGCTCCATTTTCAGTATTAAGACTTATTATTTTGAACTATTATTTTATATTTACTAGAAGAACTCTTTTAGCCTTTTTTACAAAGATGTCATTTTTTAAGTTTCTCAGTTTTTTTTCTTCTCTTTCATTACCTTCACAATTTGGAACAAAATTGGTCAACTGTTTTGTAAACATACCTCCGGAAACTCTATGAACTTTGATAATTTTAGAGGGGCTTCAGGCCTTTTGTTCATAGGGTTGTTATGAGTCATGCTCTATTCAAAGACAATCAACAAGAACATTTTGTAAACAAAACTATTTTAGAAACTATTTTGTCATGGAGAGGGTGAAACTAAGTTTCTCTTTGGAGGCTAAAATTCTGAAGCTCCATCTCACAGACTTTGGGCAGGTGGCCAGGGGAGACCAGTCATTGGAGAAGGACATCATGCTTGGAAGGGTGGAGGGACAGTGCAGGAGATGATGACCTAGGATGAGATGGATTGATACAGTGACTGGGTCAATGAGGGTTGGTGTGTCAGAATTAGTTAGACTGGCTCAGGACAGGGCAGGGTTCAGAGCTTCTGTACATAGTGTCACTATGGGTCACAGGCAACTCAAAGGCACATCACAAGAACAACAGCAGCAGCAGCAGTTCGTAAATATGCGTTGATTTGGTTTAACCTGGAGTTTTTTTTTATTTTATTAGATTATCATTGTTGTTAGGTGGTGTCAAGTAGATTACCACTCTTAGTAACACTAAAAACAACCAATCAAAACTCTCCCTTATCCAAATAATCTCTTTCATGCTCAGCTCATTGTTGTAATCACTGTGTCAATTTTGTTAAAGGTATATCTCTCTTTCACTGATTCCCTACTTTTACAAAAATGATGTCTTTTTCTGAGGATAACATATCCAAAATGTGTGAGATAAAGTTTCACCATCTTTGCCCCTAAGGAGAAACTTGGTTGCATTTCCTCAAGATAGATTTGTTTATTCTTTTATCAGTCCATGGTATATTTACCGACACTACAATTCAAAGGCATCTGTTATTTGTCAGTCTTCCTTATTCATTATACAACTTTCACATGTATATGAAGCAACTGAAAATACCCTGGCTTGTGTCAGGTGTACATGGTTGTTATGTGCCATCAAGTCACCTGTGACTCATAGAGACCCTATGTGCAATAGTTCTGAAACCTGTCTAATCCAAGCCAGTCTGTCTCCAAAACACCTAACTCCATTACTGTAGTTACTGTGTTAATCCATGTCATCCAGGGTCTTACATGACAACATGCCCAAAGTATGTCAGATGGAGCTTCAAAATCCTTGCCTCCAGGACACCTGTTTGTTCCCTTGACAGTCCATGGTATGTTGGATATTCCAGCACCAAAACTAAAAGGCATCAATTCTTCTGACATTAGTCTCTATATTAAACCTATGCTCTTTAGCACTTCAGCGATGTCCTTGACAGCAAATTGCTTAATGAAACAAGTCTTTTGACTACTTTTGTTTCCATGGGTGTTTTGCTTTCATGTTTTATTGATTGTTGATTCAA
The DNA here is from genome assembly GCF_000299155.1 of Elephantulus edwardii. Taxonomy (NCBI): domain Eukaryota; kingdom Metazoa; phylum Chordata; class Mammalia; order Macroscelidea; family Macroscelididae; genus Elephantulus; species Elephantulus edwardii. The sequence continues at coordinate 1,911,661 of NW_006399924.1, read as the reverse complement.
GTAAAATTAAATCCTCAACAACTTCAATCTTTTCTCTACCTACCATGAAATTACTATTGGTCCAGTGGTGACCATTTTTTCCCTTAATGTTTAGACATAATCCATATTGAAGATACAGTCTTTGATCTTCAGTAAGAACTTTAAGTCTTCTTCACTTTCTGTAAATAAGGTTGTGTCATCTGCGTAACAGTTTGTTGATGAGTCTTCCTCCAATCCTGATGCTACATTCTTCTTAATATAGTCAAGATTCTAAAATTATTTACACCGTATACAGATTAAAATGCCTCTGAGTTGTTGTGTTGGAGAAGAGTACCTAATATCGCATAGATTGCTAAAAGAACAAGCAGGTAAGTCTTGGAAATAGTGTAGCCAGAATGCTTCTTGGATGCAAAGATGGTGAAGCTTTGTCTCACACACTTTGGGCACATTGCTAGAAGAGACTATTTGGAAAGGGACATCATTCTTGGAAAGACAGAGGGTCAGCAAAAAATATGAATTGACACAGTGACTGTGGCAATAGGCTCAAGTGTTATCAGAGATGATGAAGAAAGCATAGGATAGGTCAGGATTCAGGTCTGTTGTTTATCAGGTCTTTATGAGTTGTAGTTGACTCAATGGTAGCTAACAACAACAACAGACTGCATAGGGGATAGAGGATATAATCATGATACACACCTTTGCTGATTTTTAAATTATATAGTGTTTTGCTTAATCTGTTTGAACAACTGCTTTTTGGTCTATGCAAAGTTTAATCATGAGCATAATTAAATATTTTGGCATTCTCGTTCCTAATGTTATCCATAATTTATTATGATCCACAGAGTTGAAGGCCTTTACATAGTCAATAATACACAAATAAATATCTTCCTTGTATTCTCTACTTTTAGCCAAGATGTTAGCAATGATATCCTTGTTTCATTATGTCTTCTGAATTCAGCTTGAAGTCATTATAAAATAGTCTTCAGCAAGATTTTACCTGCATGTAATACTATTGTTCAAAAATGTCTATATTCTGTTCATTGATTTTAAGAAACTCAACCAAATATGGATCTCTTCCAAAGAGATGTTTCCTTGTCAAATGCTGCATCTACTTTTTCTGAAATAACTTCAATTGGTATTCTGTCAATTTCTGAGGATTTCTTTTTTTGCCAATGCTTTCAGCTCAGTCTACAGTCTTTGTTCTTCTACTGCAAGTATTTTTAGTCCTCCTCAATTTCAGAACACAAGGTTGTGTCATCTGCATAATCCAAATTGCTGACCATAGCGTCCTTTATAGGTTACATCTCAACATCAAGAAAAGGAAAATTCTCACCATTGGGCGAAAAAGGCAACATCATGATAGATGGAGAAAAGGTTGGAATTATCAACTATTTACTCTTATTTGGATCCACAATCAATACACTTGGTAATAGCAGTAAAGAAACACCTATTGCACTGGGAAAGTCTGCAGTCAGGGACTTTTCTAAATTACTGGGGAACAATGATGTCAGTTTAAAGACTAAGGTGCATCTAATCCAGGCCATGGTCTTTTCAATCACTTCCTAAGCATCTGAGAACCGAACAATGACTAGGGACAACAGAAAAATTGCCATCTTTGAATTGTGGTATTAGAGAAGAATACTGAATACTGAATGCTCCCCTCCCAAAAAACCCCAACAACAGCAAAAGCTCAGAAGTACGGCCAAGGTGCTCCTTAGAGGCAAGGATTGTGAAGCTTTGTCTCACATCCATTGGGCATGTTAGGAGGGGCTATTTCTTGGAGAGAGATATCATGCTTGGAAAGGTGGAGGGTCAGCAAAAGAGAGGAAGACCTTCAGCCAGATATATTGACACAGTGACTGCAGCAATAGGGTCAACAGATGTCAGAGATGATGAAGATGGCACAGGATAGGTCTGGGTCAGATCTGTTGTTCATAGGGTTGCTGTGAGTCAAGTTATATTTGATCTGATGATGATACCTAACTACAACATCACTGCAGCTTGGACTTCTTCCTTCAGTATGTTTCTTGATTAGATTGTTGTACTGTTCTAGCCATTTTTGGATGATCTTCACCAATATGTTTTTTATGAGTTATCAAGGATATTGTTCAATACTTTAAACATTCTATTGGATCACATATCATGAGAATGGGGACAAATACGAATCTTTTCTAGTCAGTTGATTAGGCAGTTGTCCTAATTTCCTGTCATAGACTGATGAGTGGGTCCAAGGTTGCATCCGTTAGTTTAAACATGTCAATTGATATCCCATCAACACCTGGGGGCTTAATTTTTGCCAGTCTTTCTTCACTGTAATTAGAACTTCTTCCTTCATTAGCATTGTTTCTTGATCATGTGGTACTTCCTGAAATATTTTAGTATTGACAAACTCTTTTTGGTACAGTGACTGTGTATATTTCCCCCATCTTCTTTTGATGCTTCTTAGATCACTAAAGGTTTTGCCCATAGCATAAATCTTGATTAGGTTGAGATTTTCATTATTTGGAACTATACTATAGAGGTGTTGTGCCTTTCTCTTAGTAACATTTAAGGAGTATCTGATATTGAAATGTATTACACATTAGCCTAGATCAATTAGTTTAGTTGGTGTCTGCTAGCATTCTCCATTATAAAATTATTTTTCCCTTTGTCTTTAGTAAATAATTGAGCGAGTACTTTGAGACAATGAAAAATGTTCTGTTTCTGCTTAAATGTTAGTCTTGTAATGTTAGCATACTTTGGAGGATCTTGTTTTGGCCTAATGGATTATCCAGAAGTTCCCTATGCAGGATTATCCTTGGGTTACCAAGAACATTTCAGCATTTCCTAAGGATGCTTCATTACTGTCTCCAAGATTTTTTTCAAAGCTATTGAAAGCTGTAATAGTAGAGAAAATTCTAATGTGGCACCCTAAATGCCTAACCCCCTAGTATAAGCACTGTGTATAATCCCCTTCTTCTGAATATAATCCCCTTCTTCTGAATATAATCCCCTTCTTCTGAATATAATCCCCTTCTTCTGAATATAATCCCCTTCTTCTGAAAGTGGGCAGGACCTGGGAACATGAGTGGATGCCATTGTTACCTAAAAATGCAGGCTTATGCCCAGAGCTATGCAAAGTTAATCTAGTCACATTAACAGAAAAATGTATAATTACTCCAAATGCCTGCCTTATCCATGAGGTGAGCAAATGTAAAGATGCTAAACATTCGTGAAAAAAAGTTAGCAGTCTACACATTTTATGTTCAGAGATATGAGTTTGAAATGGAGTGGAGGTGGGGAGACGACAACAAAAACCAAAATAACCAATCCCAACGAAATTAGACTACCTTCTTAGCTGCAATAGTTAAATTTTGTCTCTATCTGTTCATTAAGCAACCACTGCTGGTGGATTTTGCTTTCCTTTAAGACAGACTGATACTTGTTTGCCAAACTCTAGTGTCTCAGGGGTTTCATGACTTACATTTCTAGACATTGAGTCATACCACTGCCATATGTGCTCTGTTGTTCCAAGGGTCAACTCAATGGCACCTAATAACATGTGGGATAAGAATCCATGATTGCACAGTTGTTAAAAGCCTGCTAACTGAAATATTGGTTGTTCAACCACCCCTAGGTATTCTAAGAAAGATATGGCAGTATGCTTCTGTTACAATTACAGCCTTGGGGATTTCCAGGATGTCTTAGTCTTATTGGCCTATAGGCTCTGGGATTATCTTTGTTGTTGCTGTTGTTATGTACCATCGAGTCGCTTGCGACTCATAGCGACCCTATCTATGTACAAGAACTCTAAACGCCGTTCTATCCTGGGCCAACCTAGCCATCTCAAACGCACTTATTCCCACCACTCCAGTCACAGAATCGATCCATCTCATTGAAGGTCTTCCTTTATGATTGGAATTAATTCCATGGCAGTGGGTTTGGTTTTGGTTTATGTGGTGTACTTTACACTTTGAAACATTTTTTTTTTGCTTTGAAACATTTTTAGTTGTTTTGTAAACATCCTTCTATTTGCTTTTGATTTTACATAGTAATATAACTGACTGCTTATAGTGCAATGTGTCTAATATAAATGAGGAAAATTGACAATTAAAATTAGGAAGTCAGATAAGGACTGTTTTAAACGTATTTCATTACGTGTGTGTGTGTGTATATATATATATTATACACACTATGTTGTATAGTCACACAGTGAAATTATTACATCAATAAAAATGAATGTGGATTAAAGAAAAAAATGTGAACAATCAAAAAGGATTGGAAGGAAAAGAGAAGGGAATGAAGAGAATACTAACAGAAAAGTTGAATGAAGGGGAAGGCAATAAACAACAAGGGGTTGTTTGTTGTTATATGCCATTGAGTCGCCTGCCTGCAAGTCATAGTGACTCTATGTATAATAGCTCTAAATCCTGCCCTATGGGAGTTGCTTATATGTTGCAGCTAATTGATCAATCAATAATTAGTTATAAAACCAAATGTCTATTAACAATTTTTTTCCCTTTTCTTGTTTTTCTATTAACAATTTGATGAAAAACAAGTATGATTTGTGAACTTTCACTCAAAAAAGAAATCTAACAAAAATGACAATTACAAATGATAAACTGGATGAATCTTAGAAATATGGTGAAAAAATAAAATCTTTGTTGAAATACAGTTTACAATTTTTATAACATGCAAAAAAGATAGAAAATGAAAAAGCATGTATATTATAGCCATTCTGACTTTCTGTTACATAATAGAACATAAAAGAAAGGGAGCATGTATAAGTTCAAACATATACTAAGTTGAGAAGATTGCTGGTGTTTTAATTCTTAAATTAGATGAATTATTATTATGCATGATAATGTACCTAATAATCAATGACCTACTCACTGCAAATACATTTTATAAGAAACATAAAAGTAGACTATACACATGGATTTCACCTGATGGTATGCATAGGATTCAGATAGACTACTTCTGCGGGGAGACTTGCTGGAAAAGCTCATTATTGGCTGTGAAAACTAGGCCAGGTGCTGATGGTGGAACAGACCACCAACTACTTATATGCAAGTTCAAGCTGAAGCTAAAGAAGGTTAAATAAAATCCACAGGAACCAAAAATTTGACCTTAGATATATTCCACTTCAGAGACCTTGAACACTAATGAGCAAAGACCAGAAGAGCTGTGGGAGGATATTAAGAATATCATCCAGGAAGAATGCAAAAGCTCATTACAAAGACTGAGGAGGAAGAAAAGACCAATATGGATGTCAGATGAGACTGTGAACATTGCACTGGAGTGCCAAGAAGTCAAAGCAAAGGGAGGAAATCAAGACATTAAGGAGCTGAACAGAAGATTTCAAAGGGCAGTGCATAAAGACAATAATAATAGAATAATAGAATATAATGAAAATGTGCAAAGAGCAGGAGTTAGAAAATCAAAAAGGACTGAACTCGCTTAGCATTTCTTAAGCTGAAGGAACTAAAGAACAAATTCAAGCTTTGAGTTGTAGTACTTAAGGATGCTTTGGGCAGAATTGTAAATGATTCAGGAAGCATTAAAAGATGGAAGGAACATACAGCCACTGTACCTAAAAGAATTGGCTGACATAGAAGAATTTCAAGAAACAACATATGAGCAAGAGCCTGTGGTGTTGAAGTTCAAACTGCTCTGAAGAAGAGGCAAATAATAAGGCCCCAGGAATTGGTGGCATATCAATTGACATATCTCTACAGACATGGCCCTGGACATGCTCACCAAGTTGTGCCAAGAAATCTGGAGGTCAACCACCTGGCCAACTGACTGGAAGAAATCCATATTTGTTCTCATCTCAAAAAAAGGTGACCCGACAGTGTGGAAATTATCAAACAATATAATTGATAATCACATGCAAGCAAGATTTTACCGAAAATTATCCAAAAACGACTGGAACAGCAAGCACATCGACAGAGAACTGCCAGATGTGCAGGCTGGGTTTAGAAGAGGAATATTATAGCTAATGTTAGAAGTAACTTGGTTGAAAGTAGAGAGCACCAGATAATATCTGTGTTTCATTGATTATGCAAAGGCATTTGACTGTGTTGATCACAACAAACTGTGGCTGAGTCTGAGAAGAATGGGAATCCCAGAACACTTGATTGTGCTTATGCAAAACCTATACCTGGACCAGGAAGCAGTCATCAGAAGAAAGCAAGGAAACACTGCATGGTTTAAAATCAGTAAGAGTGTATGTCAGGGATGTGTCCTACCTTCATACCTTTTCAATCTATCCGCAGAACAAAAATATTAGTAAAAAAGATGTATAAAATGTTGGATCAAATTTGTGTTCAATGATTATTTTAAAAAGTATGCTTATTTACCTTATCAGTGATGGTTCTTTAATTATAGGCTGTTTAGATTCACTTTAGTTAAAAATGTTTATTAAAAGACTTTTATGGAGTTCTCAGGATCTTTAAGACATCAGGATATTCAGAATTACAGGCTATGCTGTCTTCAATTATGTCTGTTTCTCCAATGAAGGCTTTGTTGTTTCCACTATTTTTCAGTCACTGCAGTGTCTTTATACCATTGGCTTTTAAATTAGCTAATGGATGTTGTCATTTGAATTACTTCTGTTGCTTCTTTGTGTAGCTGGACATGTCAGTGCTGATGGTCTTTGTTAGCCCTGCCCTCTTTGTATCACCACCATAAAGTTCAAGGCAGATTTATCTTCCCGGGGAGCTCTGGTGGCATAGTTAATAAGGAGTTGCATTGCTAACCCTTTTAGGGTTCCCATTCATCAGTGGCTCGGAGATAGAAACACTGTCAGTCTCAGTTACGAGTTGGTGCAGACTCAAAGGCAATGATAGAAAAGAGGTGGGAAAAGAAAAGGGTAGAAATTGAAGAGAGAGGGAGAAAGGGAAAGACGGAGAGGGAATGAGAGGGAGAAGACTAGGGAGGGGAAGAAGGGGGAGGGGGAGAGAGAGAAGGGACGAGAGACAGGGAAAGAAAGAGGAAGGAAGAGAAGTGCAAAAAAAGGCAGGGAGAGACATTGCATGTTACATAGTAGTCTATCTAGATAGTCCAGGGCTATCTTGGGGAGCCATGCTGCCAATCCAAAGGCAGATTGTTCAAATTTGCCAGCTCCTCCAAATGTGAAAGATGAGAATTCTTTTGTGTGATTCATAGTATCTGAAAACCTGCTGGAGAGTAAACTATGAATGGGTTCTAGAACTTGGTAGTAAGTTTCTTTTTTTCTTTTACACAACAGTGTCTTGAAGTTACTTGGGACGCTTACTAAAATACAAATTTCTGAACTTTTCAAATGTCTATTTTCATTAACTCAGGGAACCACAAGTCAAGAAACATCATCAACATTTGAATCAAATAATGCATATAGTATTAACATTTTGCAAGTAAGTCAAGTTGCTTTATCCACTGCAAATGCATCTTTATTATCTACTCAAATCAAATAGCATGAAGGGCAATGGAAACTTTGGCTTTGAACTCATACTTTTAGTTTTTCATGTCAAGGTGTTACAGATTGAATTGTGTCTCTGTTCCCCCAGCCCAGCATCCTCCCAGCTACAGGATTAAGGGTGAAATGCAACCTTCCCTAATCATCAGTTGTGAGCCCTTGAGTTGGAACTGACTCATAGCTGACCCTGCAGCAGATTTTCGTAGCCCGTAAACTTCCCGTCCTTCCCTGAAGCAGCTGGTGGATTCAGCAGCCATGAGAGGGAGAAATGCGGGTAGGTGTGTCAAAGTCTGTGAGAGCTGCTCAGGACAGAGCAGGCTTCAGAGCTGTTGTACATAGAGTCTCTATATATAGAGTCACAGGTGACTTGAGGGAACCTAACAGTAGGATATAAGAGGAGTTCCCCTAGGGTGTAGCCTGTAATGTTTTATCTTGTCGTGCACCATCAAGTTGGCTGGGACTCATAGTGAACCTATGTACGCTTCACGAATTTGCGTGTCATCCTTGCGCAGGGGCCATGCTAATCTTCTCTGTATCGTTCCAATTTTAGTATATGTGCTGCCGAAGCGAGCACGTGAACCTATGTACAATAGCTCTGAACCCTGCCCTCTCCTGAGCCATCTCACTGACTCTGACACATCTAATCCCACTGCCCCAGTTACCATGTCAATCCATCTCATCTGGGGTCTTCCTCTCCTGCGCTATCCCTCCATTCTTCCAAGTATACTGCCCTTCTCCAAAAACTGGTCCCTCTTGGCCATGTGACCAAAGTGAGACTGAGCTTCAAAACCATTGTCTCCAAGGAGAAATCTGGTTTCATCCTCTCCAAGACAGAGACGTATTTGTTTTCCTGGTGGTCCGTGGTATGTTTAATATTCTTCAGCACAAGTGAAAGGCACTGATTCTTCTACTGTCACCTTTAGTCACAGGAAGTAATTGTGAAGGTCATGACTTAAATCAGGCACACTTTAGTCTCTAGACTTAAGTGCTCTTTAGCACTTTGGAAAAGTCGCTGACAGAGGACTTCCCCAATGTAATTCAGTTTTTTATTTCCTGACTGCTGGTGCCATGAGTGTTGATTATGGAGCTGAGCAACCTGGCATTGTTTATCTCTAAAAGGGAGGCCAGCAAGCCTAGTAGGGGTATTACCAGTACACAGAAATACTCACTAGGAATGTTTCTTTTTGGAACCAGGACCTCTGCATAACTAAACTGACACAGAGAAGGCCAGGTAGGACACGTGGAGGTATACACAGAATGCTTTTGGATGCTGAAAGAAACAAGGATTTTTTCCCCAAAATTGACCGAGTTTTCCCCTACAGCTTGTAACTGGAACTTGGTCTTCCAAACTGTGAGAATGCATTTCTGTTACAGTAGCATCAGATAACTAAGACATGGGTGGTGGAGGATTGTGGGGAAAGGAGAATTTATTTTGAACTTTATAAATAGCTCTAAAGGTGCACAAATATGACAAAATTATAACTTCAGGAGCCACTGAATTACTTTAATATCTCCACTGACATCTGGCATAGCAGCTGACAAATGGAGTATCTGTCTCCTGAATGAACTTATGGGATACACGGAAGCATAAAGGGCATATTTTTTTCTTATTTTTTTTTAATTTAGGTTGTTTATTTTTCATTTCAATGAACATCTACAGAGATTTTGGGATTCCATTCATTCATTGTTGCACCCTTCTCCCTGC
>NW_006399924.1:1889862-1901714 GCF_000299155.1 Elephantulus edwardii | reverse complement strand
CATTTTTCAATTGGATTATTCTCCTTTATCTTGTTGTGGTGCTTGAGTATTTTATAAATTCTAGATATAAGTCCCTTGTCTGACATGTCATTACCAAAAACTTTTTCCCAGTCTGTGGCTTCCCTTTTTACCCTGTTAGAGAAGTTTCTGGATGCGCATAGGGATTTGATTCTTAGAAGGTCTAAAGGGCATATTTTTAAGGCAAAGTGGACTAAACATTTACTTGCACATGGGACACAGATAAAAATGCCCACAGAGTGGTACATGGACTTCTCAAATTCTACACAGGACATAGAACATGAATTTGAGAAACCTGATGAGATAGATATTTATTACAGATTAAGCTTCTAGCTAAAGTTCATGGCTGTTATTGAGATCTATCACTTATAGGACATCTTAGAGAGATTTAATCTTAGCTGGAGTTACCTGTACAAAAGAAATTTTATATCACATAAATAACTAGCAAGCAATTACTTTTAATACTATTATCCGTATGGTGCTTAGTGTTACTGGAAAATATTGACTAATTTGTTTCAGAATTTCATTTATGTAAAAATCAAAATAGACTGTATGTTGTTCTATACCATAGAGTTGGAATAAAATCATACTTGACCCTCCAGTGGCTTTTCAGAGGCAGTAAATAGCATGAGCCGACTGTCCCTTTTTCTCCTGCAGAGCAGCTGGTAGATTTGAACCACATGCTTTTGGGTTGGCAGCCCAACTTCTTACCACTAAGCCATCAGAGCTTTCTTATTAGGTAGCATAAGATATTGTTGATTGCCGTCAAGTTGAGCACGACTTACAGTGACCCTATGAACAAAAGACCTGAAGCCTATAACTATCGTTATTTCTCAGAGTTGATCAAGTTTCCAGAGGCATGTTGTTCAGGAAGTGGATGCCACTAAATCTGATGGGTAAATTGGGATGTGGCAATGAATTGCTGAGTATGCTCAGTGGACCACTAGGCATAGTGGTGGCATCTCAGTCAGTGTGGGCATCTCAATACTGCTTTGCTGTTGTCTAGCCAGTATTACGAATAGGGGAATTTTCATTAGGTGATAAACTTTGTTTCATTGTGAAAAATGGATCTAAAAAGAAAGCCAACTTTGAGTGCTCATAATGAGAGATATCTAGGTAATGGTTATTAACTATAAAATGTGAAATAACTTAGGAAACAAATATATGAATAAAAATGTGGCATGAGGATTGGAGGAAGACTCATCTCATCAATAACCTGGGAAACACAGATTAGACAACCTAGCTTACAGCAAATGAAGAAAGCTCTTCGGTAAAAGCAAGCAACAAGCTCTTTACAAAATGAATACGAATCTCTTCAGTATAGATTATACCTCAACATAAAGGAAACAAAAATCCTCACAAATGGACCAGAGACAACATCATGAAATTTAGAAGAAAGAAGTTGTCAGTGATTTCATTTGAATCCACAATTAACACAGCAAGAAATCAAGTGACATACGGCTTAGAGCAAATCCACGGCCAAGGACTTCTTTAAAGTACTAAAGAGCAAAGACATTACCCAAGGATTTTTATTTGCGTTACAAACACATGAAAGTTGGACAATGACTAAAGTAGAGGAAGAAGTATGTCTTTGAATTGTGGTCCTGGGGAACAGCACTTAATATACCATGAATTTTCCAAAGCACAAACAAATCTGTGTAGAGGAAGAGGAGTAGCCAGTACGACTTAGAAGCAAGGATGATGACACTTCGTCTTACATACATTAGGCATATTACAAGGAAGAACTAGTCCCCAGAGAAGAACATAAATAAAGTCAGCAAAAGGAAGGAAAACCCTCACTGAGATGAACTGATATTGTGACAATGTAATAATGGGCCTATGTGCAACAGAGATTATGAGGATGGCACAAGATTGACCTTTCATTTTTTTGAATTATGGATCAGAAGAGACTTTGATTCATTCCCAACAGCCCCAGCAACAACAAAGAGCCATGATGTAAAAAAAAAAAATCTATGTGTTCTTTGTATTGGGAAAATGAGTACTCTGAAGTATTATATGGATGAAATATTGACTACTTAACAGAACAAAAGCTACTTTGAGTATTTGAACTAAGTGTGCACATGGGTGCCCATATATACACAAGGACAAGTTTCTCAGCATTCTATGAAATATGACAACCATACTATAACTGATAACTGATTTTCAAATATATTTCTTGGGGACTAGTAGTAATCCTCTCACATTTAAGGGTGAAGACACTAAGCCACAAAGTGACAACTTCTAGCACCAGAGAGACTTAAAATTTTAGAAAAGATAAATGATATTACAAGTTAGAGAATATGCCAGTCTAGTCTGTGGAATCATTTTCATATTGGGAAAAGTCCAGGTTTATGTGAAATATATTTTAAAAGTTCCCATGTTTCAAAATTTTTAGAACTGCATCTTACAAACATATGAAATAAAACTGCAGAGATGGGGGAAAAAGAAAATGGACTGAAAACAGTTTATATAAATTTAAGTCCCAGCTATGACAATTAAAAATATTTCCTGAAGCAAGGAATAGTGACATACAGTATGTATTCTTACCATCAAACTGAAAAATTGTTTTGTAGGCAGCTGATACTGAAGAGTAATTCTAAACTGCCACCTGGTACCTTTAATCAATGTTAAATCATGCCTGAAGCAAGACATTGAACAGACAACACTCCAACGCTCCAATAAAAAGATAATAACTTCTTTCCTGGAAAGACAACCAGTACTATAAATTCAGAAGGTAAGTTATTTGATGGCTTGAGAAGCCATGTCCATTGAGTCTTCTTTCCTGACTTGAAGGGGCTCTCTGCTGATGGATAATAATTCTCGAAGCTCCTTATTTTCAAGCTAAAAAAAAAAAGAAGAGAAAAAGGTATGCTCATTTCAGGGTCAAATTGCATCAGAATACTTAAGTTTTGGGCTCTGATAGCCTGGTGGTAAGGAGTTGCACTGCCTACACAAAGGAAGGCAGTCCAAATCCAATCCACCAGCTATTATTACACAGGACAAAGGCAGGCAATCGCCTCCCATGAGATTTACAGTCTCTGAAAACCCACTGGAGGGTTGGCTATGAGTCGTTTCTGAGTCAATGGCACACAACAACAATAAAAGCAACAAGTATATATTAAAAGTTCTAAAGAAACAACCCGACCAGCTGATAATTTCCTAAAATACTATTTATTCATTTAATAAAATTTACTAATTTCTACATACCAAGGGTTAGGTCTACAACAATAAAGACAAAGACTCGCTCCACTTGAGACTGATTTTTCTGTCATAGTCTTCAGGGATCCCACATGTTTACCATTGTTTCTTCTTTCCTTAGAATTCCTAATCATCTTTTCAACAAGGTACAACTTATTGAGCACACATGACCACGTATCATGTGAGTGCTTTACGTGTTACCTCACAATATGGAGATATTATTAAGATGAGGATGAGGACACTGGCTCAGAGCATAAAAAACTTACCCATACCCAGAACCAGGATGTGGTATTGCTGGGTCTACATTTAATGTCCACATGTAAAACTTACCCCACACTCCCTTACATTGTTTCCCTAACTAGAGAAAATCAAGGATAACATGACAAGGCTGTTCTATCATTCAACTAGCTTTTAATTTCTATTTGAGACTGTGCTATTTTCTTTAACTTCCATATAGGATACTTTGTACATTTTATTATTAGTTTCTGCAAGAAATTCTGGCAAACTCTTGCATTTCCAGGCTTCACCAACCAGTTTTTCAGGCTTTAAGTGTAATATAAGTGTACTATAACCTAGGTTACACTTAAAGTGTAATATAACCTAGGTTATATTACACTTAAAGTACTTTGTATATCTCTCCTGGTATTTTTCATGTCTTAAGTGTAATATAACCTAGGTTATATTACACTTAAAGTACTTTGTATATCTCTCCTGGTATTTTCCCTATTTTTCATGTCTTAAAAGTACTACCCTTATTTCTTTTACTTAAGTCTGAGTTTTAATAGGCAAGGACTCTCTCTATCTTTTTCTGTCAGTATTTTTTCCCTGCATTCTACACATTACTACCCAATTAATTTCTTTCTAGTGAGTGGCCATGACAGTAGTACTTGGTTGCTAATTGAAAGGTTGAAAGGTTGATGGGTTAGTTAACTCCCCAGCTGCTCTGTGATAGTCTGCTTCTGTAAACATTTACTACCTTACAAACCCTATGGGGCAGTTCTATTTCATCCTATGTTTTGTTGTTAGATGCCATCAAGGCAACTACAACTCACAGTGACCCTTTGAAAAACGGATCTAAACCTTGTCTTATCCTGTACCATCTTCAGGATCTCTGATATGCTCAAGCCACTACTACAGTCATTGTGTCTATCCATCTTGCTGACAGTCATTCTCTCTTTCCCTGACTCTCCAACTTTCCTGAAATGATGTGCTTTTCCAAGAACTGGTCCCTCCTGGCAGCATGCCCAAAGTATGTGAGATAAAGTTTCATCATCCTTGTCTCTAATGGAGCATCCTGGCTGCACTTCCTCCAAGACAGACTTGTTTGTTCTTTTGGGAGAGCATGGGATATATAGTACTTTTCTCTAACACAACTCAAAGGCATCAATACTTCTTTATTTACTGTCCAACTTTATTCAACACGTCATCTTTACTCACTGTTCAACTTGAATATGCATAGGAAGTAACTGAAAAGAAAAATGGCTTGAATTTGGAGCACCCTAGTCTTTCAACTGACACCATTTCTCTCCAACACTATGGAGAAGTCCTTGGCAACAAGTTTTTCTAATGCAACATGTTTTGATTTATTCTTGATTTCTTGATTGTTGGTACCCCGAGTGTTGACTGTGGGTCCAAGTTAAATGAAATAACTGACAACTTCAATTCTTTCTCCATCTATCATGATGCTACTTATTGATCCAGTGGTGAGGATTTTTTTTCTTGATATTGAAATGCACTCTGTATTGAAAGGTAGAGTCTGTGATCTTCTGAAGCAAATACTTATGTCCTCTTCATTTCCAGCAAGCAAGGTTACTGTAATTTGCATAACACAGGTTGTTGAGTCTTCTCTCCAATCCCGATGCCACATTGTTCTTCAGAGTCAAGTTTCTTGAATGATTTGTCCAGCATACAGACTGAATAGGTTTGGAGAAAGGATATAATCCTGACCCATACTTTTCCTGACTTTAAATTAGGCAATGCTCCCTTGTCCATAATTTATTTGTCAATCACATAGTCAATAAAACAGAGATAGACATCCTCCTGGTATTCTTTGCTTTCAGGCAAGGTCCATCTGATAGCAGCAGTGATATCCCTCATGCCATGGCCTCTTCTGAATCCAGTTTGAATTTCTAGCAGATTCCTGTGGATGTACTGTTCCAGCTGTTTTTCAAATAATCTTTAGCCAGATTTTACTTGAATGTGATAATAATGATATTGTTAGGTAACATCTTCAATCTGTTGGATCATCTTTTTTGGAAATGGGAACAAATATGGATCTCTTCCAGGTGGCCAGGTAGCTGTCTTCCAAATCTCTTAGCAAAGACTAATGAGCACTTTGAAGACTTCATTTGTTTGTTGAAACATGCAAATATGATTTGGAATACAGCAGTGGGCTTAAAGGTTTTAGTTTTATTTAGCAAAGGGAATGTGCCAGAACATTATAACATGCAGCACAAAAAATTATCTACTGAAATGTTTGGGGTTTTTTTACTTAATAATTTTATGGGCACACCAATACCTCAGGCCTTTCTTTGTAATACTGTTTTTAAAATATCAAGAACTATACTTTCAACTTACCCAACTATTGAGTCATCTGACATTTTGAATGAGGATTACAGGAAAAGAAAAATCTATGTTGATGACATAGTGCTATCAGTAAAAATCACTGAGCTGTAAAGTCAGAATAATGCTAGTTGTAGCAGTTAAGGCTATGTGCCAATTTGACTGGTCTATGATAATCAGCAGTTTGGCAGTTAAGTAATGTAGAATTTGGCATTTATGGAATGATGTAGTCATCCTCCATTTGTGTTGTCTTTGGAACCTAACCATGTTGATAATTAAATAGTAGTTACATTTGACTTAGAAAACAAAGAGGTGTCCCATGGCTTTATTCCCACAAAGACAACCACCTTTTACATTTTAAATTTATCTATTTTGGTAGGTGGTTGCATAATTCTGAGTAAAATGTCTCTACTATAACTATTGATCATCAGTTTATTGACTTATTATGATGGGTGAGAAATTCTAGCTCTCTCCACCCTCCCAACATGATAATATTTCAGCTTCTAGTGGACATTTTCATTGTTTGCTGTCTATTACATTTTTTTTTCCTGGAAAAGGTAAGGAGAAACAGTTTTATGTCTTTAGCACATATATAGCAATAATATTACCTCTAATTGGGCTAGTTTTTCTTGAACCTTACAAAATTGGTCATCATCCACTTGAACTGCTTTCTTCATCACTTCCCCCATTTCACAGATTCTGTCAATCCGACTTTCAATTTCCTGTAATGACATTTAAAAAGAGTGAAAAAGCAGTGTATTCTATAAATGATAATGTATTCTATAAATGTTCACGAGCACACATGTCTCATGCCTTATAATTAAAAAAATTCATTTAATCTATTCTACAAAGGCTATCACAGTGCTTAACTGTATAATCTAAGCACTCAGGATTAAAGTAAGAGTAATACGGGCTTGTAATATTCACAATTTTTTTCTCCTTAAAGCAAATTCTAGTGTAGCCAATCATTAAACATTGGACATTACTAAGTGTCAAGAAGCTAAAACAAAGGGGATAAATGCTGAAATGGAAAAAACCCCCAAAAAAACCCCACCTCCAAAATAAAATATTTTGTTAACAAAAAAATATTTCAAAGGGCTGTTTGAGGAGATAAAGCAAAGTATTATAATGGAATGTACAAAGAGGGTAAAAGGAGAAGAAACTGCTTGGCATTTCTAAAACTGAAAAATAAATTTAAGCCTCAAGTTGCAATACTGAGAGATCTTGAATCATCCAAGAAACATCAAAAGATGGAAGAAATACAAAGAATCACTGTATTAACTGACTGACACTGAAAAATTTCAAGAGCATTAACCAGAGCTAATGGCAATGGAGGGAGAAGTTTAAGCTGCACTCAAGGCACTGGCAAAAAATAAGGCTCCAAGAATCAGTGTAGTACCAATTGACATGTTTCAATTAACAAATTCAGCCCTGGACAGGTTTATGCCCAGAAATCTAGAGGAGAACAGATGCCTGGCTGATTGACTGGAAGAGATCCACATTTGTTCATATTCCAAGAAAGGTGACACAACAGGATGTGGAAATTCTCAAACAAGACCCTAAATGCCATGTTGTTGTTGTTAGGTGCCATAGAGACATAGATGACTCATAGCAACCCTATATATGAACGAAAGGCCTGAGCACTGTTCGTACACAGAGTTTCCGGAGGCAAGCCATTTTGGAGGTGGAATAAATGTCATATGCAAGCAAAATACTGCTGATGATCACCCCAAAATGGCTAGAATATAAGAAGAGAGAACCGTTAGAAGTTCAAACTGGCTTTAGAAGAGGCTGTGGCACCAGGGATATCATTGCTGATGCCAGATGAATCCTGGCTGAAAGCATAGAATACCAGAATGCCTATTTGTGTTTTATTGACTATGCACAGGCATTTGACTGTGTAGATCATAACAAATAATGGCTAACATTGAGAATAATGGGAATACTAGTACACTCAATTATGCTCATAGGAAATCTAAACCTAGAGCAAGAAACTATTGCTGAACAAAGAAACACGGCACAGTTTAAAATCTGGAAGAGGAGTATGTCAGGGTTGTATCATTTCTCTATTCCTATTCAGTCTGTATGCTGAGCCAATCATTCAAAAAAATAAATTCTATAAAGAAGAATGTGGCATTAGGATCAGTGGAAGACTCATCAACAACTTATGCTATGCAGGTAGCAAAACTGTGCTTGCTGAAAGTGAGAAGGACTTGAAACACTCACTGCAGAGGATCAAAGACCACAGCTTAAATATGGATTCCATCTTAATATGTCGTTGTTTGTTGTTATGTGCCATTGAATTGTTTGTGACTCATAGCGACCCTAATAGAGAAGACAAAATTCCTCACCACTTGACCAATAGGTAATATAACATCATGGAAAATGGAAAAAAGATTCAACTTGTCAACAATTTCATCTTATTCGGATCCACAATCAATACTCTTGGTACCAGCACTCAGGAGATGCACTGGGCAAATCCACTGCCAGGGAACTCTCCAAATTACTGAGGAGCAATGGTGTCAGTCTGACAACTAAGGTGCGTTTGATTCAGGCCATGGTCTTGAAAATCTCTTGTTATGCACCTGAGAACTGGACAATGAATAAGGATGACAGAAGAACAACTGATGCCTTTATTGTGGTACTGAATAAGAGTACTTTGTATTTAAAAAAACCCAAACAGATATATCTGGGGGGAAAATGCAGCCCGATTGCTTCTTGGAGGCAGGGATAGAAACATTTTGTCTTACATATTTTGGGCATATTTCTAGGAGAGACTATTACTTGGAAAGGGATATCACGCTTGGAAAAATCAGCAAAATAGAGAGGAAGACCCTCAAGGGATTGACAGAGTGACTACAGCAATAGTTTCAAGTACATCAGAGATGACGATGAAGGCGCATGATAGAACATGGTCCAGATCTGTTCATAAGGTGTTTATGAGTCAAGCTCAACTTGATGGTACCTAATAACAAACACTTATAACTAAAGACTAAATAAGCTGTAGGATGACACAGATGAAGAAAGCAAAGGAAATTAAAAAAAAACACAACAAAATGGATGTCAGAAAAAGACGCTGACACCTGTTCTGGAACTTAGAGAATGTAAATGAAAATTAAGAAATTAAGAGAATTGAACAGTTGATTTCAGGGCGTGAACTAAGAGGATAAAGTATTATAATGAAATGTGCAAAGTCCTAGTTAGAAAATGATGAGGGAAGGACTGCTCAGCATTTCTAAAGCTGAAAGAAATGAAGAAAACAAATTTAAGTTTCGAGTTGCAATAATGAAGGCTTTTATGGACAAAATACTGAATGATGCAGCAAGCATCAACGGAAAATAGAAGAATTAATTACAGAGAATCACTGTACTAAAAAGAATTGGTTGATGCTGAACTATTTTAATGAGTAGCATATGATCAACAACCAATAGTACTGTAGGAAGAAGTCCGAGCTGCACTGAAGACACTGGCAAAAAAGACTGCTAAAACTGATAAAACATCATTTGAGATGTTTCAACACACTGATACAACAATGGATGTGTTCATTTGTACATGCCAAGAAATTTGCAAGACTGCCGTCTGGCCAACTAATTGGAAAAGACCCATATTTGTGCCTATTCAAAAGAAAGGTGAACCAAAAGAATGTAGACATTAATGAAAAATGTTATTCATGCCACACACAAATCAAATGTTGGTGAAGATAATTTAAAAATTGCTAGACTTCCAGAAATTCAAGCTAGATTTGCAAGAGACTCTGGAACAGGGATATAATTTTTGACATCAGATGGATTTTGGCTGAAAATGAAGAATATTAGAAGATGTTTATTTATATTTTATTGATTATGCAAAAGTATTTGACTATGTGGATCACAATAAATTATGGATAACATTGAGAAGAACGGGAATTTCAGAAGACTTACTTGTGCTTATGAGGAATCTGTACTTAGACTAAGAAGCAGTTGTTCAAACAGAAGAAGGGATACAGTATGGTTTAAAATCAGGAAAGTGTGTCAGGGATGCATCCTTTCACCATACTTATTTAATCTGTAGTCTGACCAAATAACTCAAGAAAACTGGACCATAGCAATAGGGAATGGCAAAGGAAACACTAACAAAGTAAATAAATCAGAAACTGTTCTGAACAATGGTGTGAAACAGTGGCAAAACAATACAAGGAAAACAGATTCATCTAATAAAAAAGGAGATGGGGAAGAGCAAACCTCAAGGGCCACCATGAACCTATCAGAAGCTGTGCACCACCAAAAAGCTGTGTAAACTCGACTGCCACTGAAACACACACACACACACACACACACACACACACACACACACACAAGATTAGGATAGGATCAGACTTTTCTGACCTCTTCATAGTCTGTTCTGGCCCAGTGTTGGTGTCTTTCTTGTAGATCTAAGTCCAAACTTTCTAATTCTTACTCAAAGAGGCCCCTAGACCTCTTTGAAAATCATCCTCTTGACACTATGAAGAAGGATGTAGCATCAGGGTTGGAGGCATAATCATTAACATCCTATAATATGCAAATACTGCAAGTCTGCTTGCGGGAAATGAAAAAGATTTGAAGCACTTACTGGTGAAACTCAAATGATACATCTTCAGTATGGCTTATACCTCAACATAAAACCAACCCCAACACCAATGCTTTTGAACCCATTCAGACTCATGGTAGCCCTTCACTGGGTTTCCTAGGCTGTAAATCTTAACCAAAGGACACTGTTTCATCTTTCTCTCCTGCAGAGTAGTGGCTGAAACTGTTGACATTTGGGTCACATGAATTTATGCTACCAGGGCTCCACAATTCAACAAGAGAAAATAAAAAACCCTCACAAATGGATATCACAATGAAAGGAGAACATCTGAAGTAGTTTATTTCATTTTACTTCTATTTACAATTAGTACTTATGGAAGTAGCAGTCAAGACATTAAATGATTTATTCCAAAGGGCAAAAGGATCTCTTTAAAGTGCTAAAGAACAAGGATATAATTTTGAAGGCTAAGTTCCCAGACAACCAGAGCCAGAGTGGAGGAAATAGAAGATTTCTATCATTTTTTGCAGTCAGAGATTGATTGAACATGCAATCAAGATGTATTAATTATGGGTGATTGGAATGCAAAAGTTGGGAACAGAAAAAAAAAGAAGGATCAGTAGTCAGAAAACATAA
Organism: Elephantulus edwardii; assembly: GCF_000299155.1. Classification (NCBI taxonomy): domain Eukaryota; kingdom Metazoa; phylum Chordata; class Mammalia; order Macroscelidea; family Macroscelididae; genus Elephantulus; species Elephantulus edwardii. The sequence goes on along the minus strand of NW_006399924.1, from coordinate 1,890,755 downwards.
GACTTGGTGATAAAATGAAGCTGGAGATAGAATGATAGAATTTTCTTATTCATTGAATGTTTTATAAGAAACAATAAACACAGGCTATAAACATGGATTTCACCTGATGGTATGCATAGGAATCATACTGATTACATTTGTGGAAAAAAAAATCTCTGGAGAAGCTCAATATCAGCTGTGAAAACTAGGCCAGATGATGATTGTGGAACAGACCACCAACCACTCATATGCAAGTTCAAGCTGAAGCTGAGGAAAATGAAATCAAATCCACGGAAAACAAAATGTGACCTTGAGTCGATCCCACCTGAATTTCAAGACCATCTCAGGAACAGGTTTGAGGCCTTGAACACTGAGTGAAAATCAAATGAGCTGTGGGAGGATATAAAAAATATCATCCAGGAAGAATCCAAAACATCATTAAAAAGAGGAGTAAGAAAAGATGTCAAGAAGAAACTGAATACTGCACTAGAGTGCCGAGAAGCCAAAGCAAAGGGAAGAAATCCAGATATTAAGGAGTTGAACAGAAGATTAGAGCAATGCGTGAAGACAAAGCAAAATATTACAATGAAATGTGCAAATAACTGGAGTCAGAAAATCAAAGGGACCAAACTCGCTCAGCACTTCTTAAGCTCAGGGAACTGAATGACAAATTTAAGCCTCAAATTGCAATACTTACGAGTCTGGTGACCTAGTGGCAAGAAGCTGCACTGCAATCCCAGAGGACCGCGGTTCAAATCCACCAAATGCTCTGCTGAAGAAGGAGGAACAATCACCTCCTGTACCAGTGAGATTTGATTTGACAGTGTTGTTGTTGTTGTTATGTGCCGTCGTTTCCGATTCATAGCGACCCTATGCACAACAGCCCTAAACCCTGCTCTATCCTGTGCCAACCG
>NW_006399924.1:1877465-1887483 GCF_000299155.1 Elephantulus edwardii | reverse complement strand
TTTTCCTTGTCTTTTCATCTCCAGAGTAATATATCATATGGTCATCTGACTCAAAATGCCTCATGCCAGTCCATCTCATCTCTCCAGTGCCTAATATGTCAATATTTATGTGTTCCATTTCTTTCTTAACAATTTCTAATTTTCCTTCATTTGACAGTACACACATAAAAAAAAATAAAAATAAAAATAAAATTGCAATACTTAAGGATGCTTTGGGCAGAATAGTAAATGATCCAGGAGGCATTAAAAGAAGATGGAAAGAGTATACAGAGTCATTGTACCAAAAGGAATTGGTAGACACAGAAGAATTTCATGAGACAACGTATGAGCAAGAGTCTGTGGTGATGAAGGAAGAAGTTCAAGCTGCTCTGAAGGAACTGGCAAAAAACAAGACCCCAGGAATTGATGGCATACCAATTGAGATATTTAAACAAACAGATACTGCCCTAGATGTGCTCACCAAGTTGTGCCAAGAAATCTGGAGGACAACCACCTGGCCTACTGACTGAAGAGATCTATATTTGTTTCCATTCTAAAGAAAGGTGACCCGACAGAGTACGGAAATTATCAACCAATATCACTGATATCACATGCAAGCAAAATTCTGCTAAAAATTATTAAAAAAATAACTGGAACAGCACTTTGACAGAGAACCACAGAATGTGCAGGCTGGGTTTAAAAGAGGACATGGTACTAGGGATATTACAGCTAATGTTGGATGGATCTTTGCTGAAAGCAGGGAGTACCACAGGAATGTCTGTGTTCCATTGACTCTGCAAAGGCATTTGACTGTGTGGATCACAACAAACCGTGGCTGACTCTGAGAAGAATGGGAATCCCAGAACACTTGATTATGTTCTATACTTGGACCAGGAAACAGTCTTCAGAAGAGAGCAAGGAAATGGCATGGTTTAAAATCGGTAAAGGTGTATGTCAGGGATGTGTCCCATCCCCAAACCTTTTCAATCTATATGAAGAACAGATCATTCAGAAGGCTGGGCACTATGAGGAGGAATGTGGCATCAAGATTGGGGGAAGACTCATCAACAACCTGCGGTATGCAGATGACACAAGCCTGCTTGCTGAAACTGAGGACCTGAAGTGCTTGCTGCAGAAGATCAAGGACTGCAGCCTTCAATATTGGCTGAAGCTCAACATCAAGAAAATAAAGATTTTCACCATTGGGTCAATTAGCAGCATCATGATAGATGGTGAAGAGACTGAGATTGTTAAGAGCTTTAGTTTGCTTTGCTCTACAATCAATACTCTTGGTATCAGCAGCCAGGAAATTAAAAGGCAAATTGCATTGGGACTACTGTCAGGGATATCTCCAAAGTACTGAAGAACAATGTCAGTCTGGAGACTAAGGTGCACCTGATTCAGGCCAAGGTATTTGCAATTACATGCTATGCATCAAAAAGCTGTACAATGACTAGGGATAATAGAAGGAGAATTGAGGCCTTTGAGCTGTGGTGCTGGAGAAGAGTATTAATTATGCTAGGAGAACAAACAGGTTCTTTCTAGAGAGGGTGAGACGGGGCTGCTCCTTGGAGGCAAGGATTCCAAAGCTTCGTCTGACCTACTTTGGACATAATAAAAAGAGGGACCAGTCCTTCGAGAGGGATGTCATGCTTGTGAGGGTGGAGGGACAGCACAAGGGGGGAAGACCCTGGATGAGATGGTCTGATTCAGTGACTGGGGTAATGGGGATAGGTTTGTCAAGATTGTGAGATAATAAGATTGGCACAGGACAGAGCAGGGCTGTTTTACATAGGGTTGCTATGAGTTGCAGGCAACTCAATGGCACATAACAACAAGTTGCCAGACACAAGTGATGGTGTTTTGAATTGCCTCATATGTGTGTGAAAGTTGGACAATGAATAAGGAACACTGAAGAACTGATGCCTTTGGAGTACTGACAAAATATACTGAACATACCATGGACTAGAACAAACAATTTGTCTTGAAAGCAATAAAGCAAGAAGTCTGACAAGTTGCCAAGAGGGGTGAATTCCAGGAGAAAGATGTCATATACTTGAGGTTAGAGAAAAGAGGAAGACCTCAATTAAAGGATTTGAAACAGTGGAGCACAATGGGGTCAGATTGTGAGGATAATTTAAGATCAGGCAGCATTTCCTTCAGTTGCACATAGGTAGAATCCCGTAGTTGCTACAGAGGTTTACCCTAAGGGAATGATTAAGCCCCACCCAATAATCTGAGGAGATTTGCACTTGAAAAGCTTTGTGGACACATGCTAGATGTTGAAAACAAAGGGAAAAAAAAGACTTTGACTTTTCAAAAATCCTCACCACTAGACCAACAGGCAGTATCATAATAGCAGAAGAAAAGACTCAAGTTGTTAAAGATTTCCTTATTTGGATCCACAATCAATACCCTTGGCAAAATTGTTAAGTGCCCTAGACTCCAGTATACTTCATAGCCACCCTATAAACAAGTACCTGAACCTTGTTCTATCCTATGCCAATCTCACAATCTCTGACTTACTTGAGCCCATTGTAGCAATTACTGTGTCAGTCATTTCCCTGATTATATTCCTCTCTATCACCGACCTTCTACCTTTCCAAGCATGATGTCCTTCTCCAAGCTATAGCCTCTTGCAGCAACATGCCCAAAGTACAAGAGAGGAAGCTTTCTCCTCTTTGCCTTCAAGGAGCGCACTGGCTGCACCTTGTCCAAAACATGTCTGTTTATTACACAACAACTCAAAGGCATCAATTCTTCTGTCATCTTTATTCATTGTCCAGCTCTGTGATGCACAGCAAGTGACTGAAAGACCATAGCCTGAAACAGGGACACCGTAGTCCTCAAATTGCCATCAATATTGAAGAAAAAAAGTTGGAGGAATCCCTGACTGCAGACTTTCCTGGTGTAATATGTCTTCTGATCTCCTGACTTCTGGTACCAAGGGTGTTGATTGTGAATCCAAGTAAGACGAAGTTGCTGACAATTTTATTCTTTTCTGCATCTATCATGATGCTTGTTTATTGGTCCAGTGAATGAGAATTTTTGTTTTCTGATCTGCAACAAATGCTTCAAGTCCTCCTCAAGTTCAGCAAGCAAAGCTGTGGCATCTGCATAACACAGTAAGTCTTCCTCCAATCTTTTTTTTTTCTTTTTTAATTGTTGTGTACCATCGAATAGGATACAATTGGCACAGGAAATTGTCCCTCCTTCTCCAGCAGAGCATCTGGTGGATTTAAACTGTGTGCCTACGGGATTGCAGTGCAGTTTCTTGCCAGTAGGTCACCAGAGCTCCCTTCTTCCTCCAATTTTGATGCTGCATTCTTCTTCAGAGGAATCTAGTTTCTCCAATAATTTGCTGAGCATAATGAATGAATAAATATGGAGAAGATACAACCCCAATGCATACCTTTCTTAATTTTAGACTATGTCCTGTTCCTTCAGAACTTCAGAAACCTCTTGGCCTAGGTATGAGTTTTACATAAGTACAATTAGTGTTAGGGGATTCCCATTCTTCTCAATGTTAGCCATAATTTGTTATGACTAGCACAATCAAATGTCTGTACATAATCAATAAAACACAAATAGACATTCTTCTGGTATTTTTTACTTTCAGCCAGGATCCGTCTAGTAGCAGTAGTGATAACCCTGGTGCTACAGCCTCTTCTAAACCCCTCTTGAATTTCTGGCTGTTGTCTTTTAATATTCTAACCATTTTCAGATGATATTCAGCAATAATTTTGTTTGTATATGATATTAATGATACTGTTTGATAATGTCCACATTCTGTTGGATCACCTTTCTTGGGAATGGGAATATGGATCTCTTCCAGTCAGTTGGCCAAACAGCTGTCCTCCAAATTTCCTGGCATAAACTAGGGCTACATAGTGAGCATACCCAGGGCTACATCTGTTATTCCATTGATTCTTGGGGCCTTATTTTTTGCCAATGATTTCAGTGCAGCCTGAACTTCTGCCTTTGTTACCATTGGCTCTTGTTCATGTGGTTACTTCATGAAACTTTTCAGTTATCAACCAATTCTTTTTGATACAATTTGATACAATTATTTTTGACCCTGTGTATTTCTTTCATCTTCTTTTTTGTTTCTCAGAAATTAAAGATTTTGCCCATAACATCTTTCAGGATTTCAACTCAAGGTTTGAATTTGTTTTTCAGTTCTTTCAACTTCAGAAATACCAAGAGAGTCCTTCCCTCCTTATTCTCCGGCTCTTTGCACATTCTGTTATAATGTAAGATCAGGCTAGGAGGAAGATGCATCAACAATCTACTTCATGCAGATTACACAACCTTGCTTGCTCAAAGTGTGGAGGACTTAAATGTTTGCTTCAGAAAATCAAAGGCTATAGCCTTCAACATGAGTTGTATCTCAATACCAAGAAGACAAAGATTTTCACCACTGGACTGATAACAACATCATGATTGATAGAGAAAAGACTGAAACTGACAATGATTTAATCTTACTTGGATCGAAAATCAACACCCTTGGTACCAGCAGTCAGGAGGCATATTGCTTTGAGTGAGTCTGCCATCAGGGATCTCTCCAAATTACTGAAGAGCACTAAGTTTGAGGACTAAGGTGTGTTTGATTCAGGCCATGGTCTTTTCATTCAGCTGCTATGTGTCTGAAAGCTAGGCAATGAACAAAGATGACAGAAGAAAAATTGACATCTTTGATTTGTAGTGTTGGAGAAGAGTACTGAATAGCACATGAAATGCCAAGAGAACAAACAGGCCTGTACTGGAGAAAGTGAAACTAGGGTGTTCCTTGGAGGTAAGGATGATGAAACTCTGATTTCACATATTTTGGGTATGTTACCAGGAGAGGCCAGTATTTAGAGAACATCATGCTTGGAAAGGTAGAGGGTCAGCGTAAGAGAGGAAGACCCTTGATGAGACTGACTGACACAATGGCTGTAGCAATGAGTCAAATGTGTCAGAGATGGTGAGGCAGGTTCAGAGCCTTTGTTCATAGGGTTGCTATGAGTTGTAGACTTTATGGCATACAACAACAATGAAAAGCTGGCAGCCACTAAGAGCCCCCTTCTAGGACTGGATATTAAAAGGAACTGGTGAGTATGTTCACACATGGTGACTACCTGGATCCACTTGATAAATGGAAGTAGGAATCATGCAACAACGAAAAGACAGACTGAGTTTAGGTGTGTTCTATCAGCACTGATGACCCAGCATGCACACATGTATGGATAAGTGAAAAAGGGTGATTGGCCAGAGAAGCAAAGAATAGTGAGGACCCTTGACTTTCTGACTTAGCCCACATGAGAAGCTAAAGCTGAAAGTTGAAGGGACCAGATGGTCTGAAATTTAGGAAGATATATGGATCCCTGATTTGTAGCTGGTCCCATTGGGTCTCACCATGGATGGCCAAAGATGAGTTGACTAGAACCTGACCAGATGAAAAGATGATCTCAAAATAAAGAAAACAAAAATCCTCACTACCAGGCCAATAGGCAACATCTTAATAGATGGAGAATAGATGGAAGTTGTCAACAATTTTTTCGTGCTTGGGTCGAAAATTAACAGCCTTGGTACCAGCAGCAAGAGTATCAGGAGAAGTATCTCACTGGGTAAGCCTCCTGTCAGGGACTTCTCCAAATTACTGAAAAGCAATGCTGTCGGTTTTAAAAACTAAGATGCACTTTATTCAGGCCATGGTCTGCAATCACTTGTTATGCGTGTGAGAGCTGGAATATGAGTAAGAATAACAGAAGAGTCAATGTCGAAGTACTGACTATCCCAAGGACTGCCAAAAGAATAAACAGGTCTGTCCTGAAGAAAGTGAAACCAGGGGGCTTCCTGTAGGCAAGAATGGTAAAACTTTATCTTGTATACTCTGGGCATGTTGTTAGGATGTGTCAGTCCTTGGATAAAGGCATTATGCTTAGAAAGGTGGGGGCCAGGCAATATAGTGGAGAGACAGCTATGAGTTGGTTCTGACTAGATGGCACACAACAACTATTTCAATATTACATTTTAAGCTCCCTGAGGACATGAACTCCATACTGTGTGTATGATTCTGTGAGACATGTATGGTCACTGTAGCAGATATCGGAGTGAGTAGAACTGTAAGACTGATGTTGGAATTAGTAGAAGGAGGTGCAGGAGTGTGAGAGATCACATCTAGCCATATAAGAATTGGTTTTTTACTGTGTTAGTGATAGGGATAATTCCTTGAAGAGAGGGAATTAGTAGAGTCAGATATGGCTATCCTCATGCTGCCTACATTCTTTGCAGTCACTATGAGTCAGGGCAAACTTGACAGCACTTAACAACAACAAATAACAAGCAATACAGAATGATGCCATGTAGTATAATTTGACACTTTCAACACTGGCTTATGTTTTGTAGAAGAGCTAACCATTTGTTAACACTTTGGGAAAAAAGATTTTAGTGTGGTAGAAGCATGGAAGAGAACCTTGACTCATAAAAGGACTTGAGTAGCTCCTTACTCCCTTCCTTCCAACCGTATCTTCACAAAGCTAAGGCAAAATAAACAGTAAATATAAAAGAGAAATGTAAGCCATTACCAGATTTTAGTTTTTGTTCCCTTGATTTACAATTTACTCATCAAAATTTCTTACTGCAGAATGAGACTGGTGAGCTTTCAGGACTGGTTCAGCATCCACTGCTTTTTTAGCAACCATCAACTGTAACATCTGTTTCCGATACTTGCTCATGATGAGTTCCAAAGCATCCTGGTGTTCCTCCAAGGAAATCCAAAGCTCTATTAAAAAAAAAAGAAATAACTTGGCAGTGATAGCTGAGAGATAGCTCCCCAACCAATATCTTAGCAATTGAAATGTTATGACATTTAATGACATGCTGTGAATCCAAAGTTGTAAACCAATGTTTAAGTCCACAAAATCAAAGAGCTATGATTTATGTGAAAAATAAGTTCATACAGAGATACCATAGTCTAACAGAAATAGTGTAGGATGATTTTACATCTACTGATTTTACAGTAGATATGAGTTTAAACTTTATTATCAAGAAAACAAAGATTCTAACCACTGGGCCAACTGGCAGCATCAGTATGGATGGTAAAGAGATTGAGATAGTTAATAGTTTTAGTTTACTTGGCTCCACAGTCAACACTCTTGGTAACAGCAGCCAGAAAATCAAGAGACGAATTGTATTGGGAAAGTCGGCTGTGAGGGACCTCTCAAGAGTAATGAAGAGCAATGATGTCAGACTGGAGACTAAGGTGCGCCTGATCCAGGCTATAGTCTTCGCAATTACGTGCTATGCATCAGAGAGTTGGACAGTGAATAGAGTTGATAAAAAGAGAATTGATGCCTTTGAGCTGTGGTGCTGGGGAAGAGTGCTTAATACACCATGGACTGCTAGGAGAACAAACAGGTTTGTCCTGGAGAGGGTAAAGCCAGAATGTTCCCTGGAGTCAAGGATTATGAAGCTTTGTCTGACATATTTTGGGCATGTTGCAAGAAGGGACTGGTCCTTGGAGAGGGACATCATCATGTTTGGCAGAGTGGAGGGGCGGCGAAGGAAAGGAAGACTTTTGATGAGATGGATCAATTCTGTGACTAGAGAGGTGGGAATAAGTGTGTTTGAGATGACTAGGTTGGCACAGGATAGAAGATTGTATAGAACTTTTGTACATAGGGTTGCTATAAGTCGCAAGCGACTCGATGGCACATAACAACAACAGCAACAACAAGGCTCTAGCAAATCATATAATCTTGCTAAATCTACTTATTATCTATAACATTAAATACCTCCCTTGTCTATGTAAAAATGAAGATATGAGAATACAACATGAAGTTATATGTGAGGACCTTCTGTGTGGAGTTTATCTTTCAATATGACATTCCTAGTGACTTTGCCTTATAGATGGGTAGGAATATGTGCATGGTGTGTGTGAGCCTATACACAAGGGGACAGGCTATCTGCCAATTCACAAGGCGACTGGCTAGTCTTGTCATTAAATTGAGCAATTCTGCAGCAGGAGAATGAGACCTTCCTAACACAAGCAAAGAAACCTCACCACTAGGAAAAGAGCAAGCAAGCAGGCCTACAAGACCAACAACCATAGAGACACAGCAGGGTTCAGATGTTTTGTTCATAGGGTCGCTATGAATCGTACTGGATTTGTTGGCACCTAACAACAAGAACAACAGTAGTAAGGAGCTGCGCTAACCCAAGGGCATGTAATTTGAATCTACAAGCTGCTCTGTGGGATAAAGATGGGCAATCTCCTCCTGTGGGATTTACTGCCTATAAAAACCTGTTGGAGGGTAAGGTAAGAGTTGGTTATAACTCAATGGGTGTTGTTAGGTGCTATGAGTGACTCATAGCAACAAATCTGAACCCTGACCTCTCCTGTGTGATTCTTATCCTCTCTGACTACTAGAGGCCACTGCAGTCACTCTATCAGTCCATTTTATCGAGGGTTGTTCTCTCTTTTGCCAAGCTTCCATCTTTACAAGCATGATGTCTAAAAAGACATGGAAAGCCAAGGAACAGCCTCTCTTAACAATAGGCCCAAAGTATGTGACATGAAGCTTTACCATCTTTGTCTCTAAGAAGCACATTGGCTGCACTTTTTCCAAGACGTGTCCTTTTTTGGCTAGTCACAGGATATTTAAGAGTGTTGTCCAACAACACAACTCAAAGGCATTGATTTTTTCCTCTGTCATCGTTATTCATAATCATTGTGTAGCTCTCAGATACACTGCAGGTGACTGAAAAGACCATAGCCTGAATCAGGCACACCTTGGTCTTTAAAATGACATCATTGCTCTTCAGGGCTTGAGAGTACATAACAAGAAACACCTCTATAAATATAAAATCAGTCGGATGATCTTGCAAAAAAATAATTTACCAATCCAACCATATAGCTATTGAGTCAGCAGGAAACACCTTCTTTAAAAAGTATTTACCTTAAAATGAATAAAGGATGTGAATTTCTGCTAACAATAGGCAGTTTTGCAAGAATTTAAATGCTACTGGAAAAAAGCATGGCTCAGAACTCAGCAATGTTTCCTTTCATTGTATCCGGAGTTCGCTATAAGTTGGAGTGGACTAGGCAGCATCTAACAATAACTGGAGAAAAAAACAAAACAAACTACAAGAAAAGCCTGACTAACCTCTGTTTTCCTGCTGTAAGTCTCTTATCTGTGTGTTTTCTTGTGACAGTAGAATGTGAGGCTTGTATTTGGACATGTCCTTCACATCGGATGCATCCTCTTGATACTGGACAAACAAAAACAGACAAAAAGTGCGCCAGGGCGGGGGAAAGGCAGACAAAACTGAAGAGATCAGAATTGCTCCTCCAGGAGGCAACACCAGCCCCAGTCGGGGGGGTCTCACCTCTGCCCTCTAAGACCAGGGCAGACTCCTGGCCAAATACCCCATTTTCCCTTGCACTTCATATCTCAAGAAGCGCCCAGAGCCCGGGGCAAAGATCCCCTCTCTCTGACCGACCTGGTCCGGAAGCGCTGCCCCCGCCTCCCTCATAGCTTCCACCCGCCGGCGCAGTGCTGTCGACTGATCCACCAGCGATTCGGCGGCCGCATCATGCTCCTGCAGCCTTTCCAGCAACGTCTTGGCATCTGTCAGGATCTTTTCGATGGTGCAGGTCATCGCGGCTACACTGCCCCAAATGTCCACACTACTAGTCCATGGGATTCGCTAGGATCTTCTTTGAACTCGTTTCGGCGTAACATGCGTCATTTCCGGGTAAATATGCAAAGTCCCAGAGGCGCTGGGCTCCAACGCCTGCGCAATGACAGCTCTGTCCGCTGGCTGACCCCCTTTCACCTGTGGCTTTGCTGCAGTAATACCCTTAGTTCCCTGTTCCTGAGTTTCGGGAACTAAGGGTAGTGCTATTGTATTTCTTCCCCCCCGCCCCCCAGCGGTCTTTTCAACATGTATGCGGAGCAGATTATCCGAGAGGCTGGGCTCTATGAGGAGAATTGTGGCATCAGGATTGGTGGAAGGTCTATTAACAATCTCCGTTATGCAGATGACACAACCC
>NW_006399924.1:1865013-1874215 GCF_000299155.1 Elephantulus edwardii | reverse complement strand
CACATAACAACAACAACAACAACATAGGTAGCAAGAAACACATCATTTATTCTATTTATTCTAATATCAGATTGTCCATCAAAACAAGGGGTCAAAGAGTGCTCCCAACGTTTGATCTCTCAAACAACCCATCATTTTTACAATTCTGTCTCTCCAATTCTCCCTGACCCCATACCTCCTGTGTTTCTGTGGGCTCCGCAATCCAGAAATTCCCAAGAAGCTCATGCATCTTGTTAAGGGTGTATCTATGGGCTGTAGGTATCTCCAGCAAGTCAAGGGGAAAAAAAAGACTAGAGCGTTCTGGACACAAAACTCTATATTGGAGTGCTGGGCCCCCAGGGGAGCTTAGGGTGGTTATCTGGACCATTTCTTTTTATCAATTCAGGCAAAATTGTGGTAGCTGAATCAGATTAAAAACCATGGTCTAGAAATCCAAATTTTTCGAAAAAATGGCTATACCACAGGCCATCTCTGGCTTTTCTAGCCATTATCTTTCATGTTTGAAGGATCAACTTTCCCTTATAATTATCTACGTTCATGAATGTAGGTAAACAAGCTAAGTCATACCTTAAGCTCCCCATTTTAGATAATTTCTGACTTGCCCTTTCCGGTTAAACCAGTACTCTGAGGAAACAGTATGTCTATTTCTCCGAATAATTTTATATTGAATTAGAACTTTGAGCATCCACAACTATAAGCAAAGCCCAGTCAGAGCAATCTGTCAGGTTATAGAAATCAACACTAGTGTATGCAATGAAACATCTTCTCTTCACCTGGTTGGGTTTGGGTCCACACACCCTCAGCGATCCATGGCTGTGCCTAAATGGGCATTAGATGCAAACAAAGGAGTCCAGATTTCTTCCTGTGTTTCGGATTCAGACAAGCTAGTGCCTTTACTTAGCCTTAGCCTCATTAAGGGTCAAGTCAACACATCAGGGATCCTCATGACTCCTTGCTCCATAGGCCAGCAACGCTTTTCTTAACAATTCATCACACCAGATGGACAATGGGAAAGGAACACATCCAAACTCAGCTTGTCTCTTCATTGCTATATGTCTTCCACTTTCATTCATTAAGTGGAAAGTGGACGCAGGTGGTCACTATGAGTTGAGTGTATTTGCCAGTTTCCTTTAACATCAAGTTTTGAAGAGGGACTCTGGTGGGTACCAGCTTTACCTTGCTTCAGTGCATTGGCAGTGTCTCTCTTTTCCTGCTAGTCTTCTTTCAGATGTCATGCTCGTCAGAGTACTGGGTGAGGCATTATCTTTCCCGGGCCAGGCGCTATGCTTTCGACCAAATTTAATTACTTTCAAACAAGTATTCCTTGAGGGGAAAATTGTCCCTTTGTGCATGTCCAATTAAGCATTAACTGAAGATGGTCTTCCCCAAATCTACCGTATGTCTCAATATAACAACATATAGTATTTAATAGCATTGCTGTGTAGAAGGATACAGCAATATCCATCAGGTATATCAATTATATGCTTTCCACAATTCACAACATTGGTTACATTTTACAATATGTTTTAACATGACATGTCTTTTCATATTCATTTTTACAATATATCCCAATTTGACTCTATAGAAGAAACATAAAAGAACCAGCAATATTCATCAGTACATAAAAATTTTTAAAAATAGGCTTTTGTTTTGAGGGGATAAATAAAAAAATTCCTGTTATTGGCATAAATTTAACACAATGGTCACGTCAATAATCACTCTGCCAATGGCCTTTGAACATAGGTGTGAATGATCCAAGGAAGTGCCTTACACTCTGCAGTGCTAGTGTCCACCTATGCACCACCTCAGTTGTGGTAGATGCTTGGTAAATCTTTCCACCATAGAAACTTTTCTCTGTGAAGCTATTTTTCTCTATTTTAATTCAATTACTACATTAAAAATAAAATTAGCCTGAACAGCAATGAGCTTTGTACTATTTGTTGTACTACTTTACAAGAACTTCTTGTCAAGTTTGCCAAACTTTGCTCTTTTTCATTCATTAATTTACTATTTTTGGATTTATTTATTACAGGTACTGTTTAGTCTGTGAATAAGACCTAAGTCTATGATTAAGACCTAAGTCTGTGAATAAGACCTAAAATTTCTTCCCTTAAAGAAAACCAAAACCAAGCAGCCATTCCCATTGGAAACAGAGTAATACTACTCTAAGGTTTTCTTGGCTATAATATTTTTTTGTCTCTATAATGTTTATGGAAGCATTTCATTGGTACATGAGGTCTTTCTTCCAATAAGCTGTGGAGTGGATTCAAACTCCTAACCTTTATGTTATAAGCCAATTAAAAAGTTTTTGCTGATTTCTCTGTCTCTCATTACCTTTTATTTGAATGAAAGTTTACAAATTATGCTAGTTTTTCATCCAATCATTCATACACACTTTGTTTTATAACATTACTTATAGTTGATTAATGTAATCAGTTGATCACCATATCTGTGTTATTTATTTGTTGTATATTGCTTTTCTTTTGCCCAACTTATTATTTTTTCCTCCTCTCTTCCCATCCCTGGTAACCATCCAACAGTTATTATATATATATGTGGAAGCCTTTCCTTAGATTTTTATTGTGATGGTCTGATACTATAATTACCTGTTCATGACTCACTTGGATCTACAGTCAACAGCCATGATAGCAGCCATCAAGAAATCTAAAGGTATGTTGCACTGGGAAAATCTACTGTCAAGGACCTTTCCAAAGTGCTGAATAGCAAGGCTATCAGTGCTCTCATAAAGACTAAGGTGGGTTGGTTGAACCTATGATCTTTTCAGTTACTTCCAATGCATCTGAAAGTTGGACGACCAAGGCAAGTACCTCAAGTCCTCCTCATTTTCAGACAGCAGAGTTGTGTCATCTGCATAACATAGGTTATCGATAATTCTTCCTCAAATCCTGATGCCACATTCTTCTTCATATAATCCAGATACTCAAATTACTTGCTCAACATACAGATTGAATAGATATGGAGGAAGGATACAGCTCTGACGCATACCTTTCTTGATTTTAAACCATGCAATGTTCCCTTGCTCTGTTCAGACAAAAGCTTCTTCATTCAGGTCTAGATTTCATATAAGCATGTTTAAGTGTTCTTGGATTTCCATTCTTCTCATTGTTAGCCACAGTTTATGATCCATACAATCAAATGCCTTTGCATAGTCAAAAAAGCATAAATAGAAATTCTTCTGGTAGTCTCTGCTTTCAGCCAGGATTCATCTGTTATCAGCAATAATATTCCTTGTGCCACAGCCTTTTCTTAACCAAGCCTGAACTCCTGGTAGTTCTCTGTTAATGTACTATTCTAGCCATTTTTTTAGATGATCTTCAGTAATATTTTGTCTGCATGTGATATTAATGATCTTGTTCAATAGTTCCACATTCTGTTGGATCATCTTTTTTTGGGAATAGGAATAAATATGAATCTCTTCCAGTCAGATGGCCATGAAGCTGTATTCCAAATTTCATGGCACAGTATGTCCAAGGCATATGTTATTTGAAACATATTACTTGGTATGCCATTGATTCCTAGGACCTTTTTCTTTTTTTTGCAGATGCCTTCAGTGGAGCTTGAACTTTTGTCTTCACTACCAATTCACTCTTGTTCAAATGTTGTTGTTGTTGTTTGGTGCCGTTGAGTTGTAGACGACTCATAGCGACCCTATGAACGAACGGCCTAATCACTGTTCATACATAGAGTTTGCGGAGGCAAACCATTTCGGAAGTGGATGCTGCTCCTGCTTCCAGGCTTGTTTTAGTCGGGAAGCTCCAGCCAACACTGTCCACCATAGGTACCCATTACCACGATTGGCACATCACTGTCACAGAGTTCCCTCTGTACAGCAACGCACAGACCAGTGCTATACCACCTAGAAGAATGTTCGATAGGAAAACAATTTAAACCCGGCCGAGGGCCCCAGATGAAAATCACCCACCTTCGGCTTGGTAGCATAACTTCCTTTCCACTAGGTCAACGTGGCTCTCTCTTTGTCGTCGTCGGTGTTATTGTTGTTGGTGCCATCGAGTCATAGCGACCCTATGAACGAACGGTCTGAGCATTGTTCTTACATAGAGTTTCTGGAGGCAAGCCATTTCGGAAGTGGATGCCGCTCCTGCTTCCAGGCTGGTCAAAAGTTACTTCCCAAAAAATTTAAGTGCCATCTCTAAACTACACTAACTGAAGGTTAAAGAGAAAGGTGATCCTTTCATTTCTGGATGGGGGATATTCGAGAACATTTAAAGGATTTATTTGTAACCAACAGGAGAAATTTGTGACAGAAATGAGGCTGGAAATTGAATAATTAAATTTTGTGTGCTCAATGATTTATTTGACACAAATGCCTTTTTTAAAAAACACAATGACTTTATACATGGCCCTCTCCTGATGGATTGCAAAGAAATCAGATTGACTACATATGTAGAAAAAAATCATGAAACTAGCTCAATATCTGGAGTCAAAATCAGGCCACGTGCTGACTGTGGAATAGTCCATTAATTACTCACATACAAGCTCAATTGAGGTTGAATAAAATGAAAACAAGTCCACAAGAACTAAAATATAACCTTAAGTGTATCCCACCTGATTAAAAAAGTCTTAAGAATAAGTTTGAGGCATTGAACACCTACTATAGATAACCAGATGAATTGTGGGAGAATATCAAGGATATCATCCATGAAGAGAGCAAAAGGTAATTACAAAATGTCTCAGAGGAGAAATGAAAAACCAAAACGAATGTCAGGTGAGACTCTGAAAATTGCACTAGAGCACTGAGAAACCAAAACAAAGGGAAGAGATGCTGAAATAAAAGAGCTGAAGAACAACAACAAAAAAGAGCTGAACAGAAGATTCCAAAGGGCAGATTGAGAAGACAGATATATCAAATATCTGATTGAGAAGACAGACATATCAATATATCAAAATGTGAAGAGAGCTGTAACTGGAGAACAAAGAAAGAAGAACTCGCTTAGCATTTCTGAATCTGGAAGAACTGATAAAACAAATTCAAGTTTCTAGTTGCAATACTGAGAGATGCTATGAACAAAATCTTGAATTATCCAGGAAGCATTAAAAGAAGATAGAAAACACATGATCAAGAGTCAGTGGTGATGAAGGAAAAAATTCAAGTTTCACTGAAGGACATGACAAAAAATAAGGTCCCAGGAATCAGTCCAATGCCAGTTGACATCTTTCAAGTAACAGATGCAGCCCGGAACATGCTCACTAGTCTGTGCCAGGAAATTTGGAAGACAATTAATTGGCCAACTAACTGGAATAGATTTATCTTTGTTCACATTCTTAAGAAAGGTGATTTAACAGAATGTGAAAATTATTGAACAATAAAATTAATATCTTGCATAAGCAAAATAATGCTGAAGATCATCCGAAAACAACTAGAACAGTACATCAACAGAAACATTCAAGAAGTTCAGGCTGGGTTTAGAAGAGGCTGTGGCACCAGTGATGTCAGATGGATCCTTACTGAAAGTAGAGAATACCAGAAGAATGACTATTTATGCTTTAATAACTGTCCAAAGGCATGGAGTTATGTGAATCATAGCAATGGTTTACATTGAGAAGAATGGGATCCTAGAACACTTAATTGTACTCATGTAAAACCTATACCTCTATCAAGAGGCTGTTGTCTGAACAGAGCTAGGGAACACTACAGGATTTAAAAGTTAAGAAAGGTGTGTGTCAGCATTGTATGCTGTTCTCCATACCTATTCATTTATTGTGCTGAGAGCTGGACTCTGAAGAAGAATGTGGCATCAGGATGGGAGGAAGACTTATGTTATGCCGATGACATAACCTTGCTTGTTGAAAATACGGAGGACTTGAAACACTTGTTGCAGAAGATCAAACACTACAATCTTAAATATAGAGTAAATATCAATATTAAGAAAACAAAAACTCCCCCCTCAGGACCAATAAACAATATCATGATAAATAGAGAAAAGATTGAACCTTTCAATGGCTTCGTCTTACTTGGATCCACACTCAACATTCTTAGAACCAGCAGACAGGAGATCAGGAGACTTACTGTATTGGGGAAGTCGACAGTCAGGGTCCTCTCCAAATTGCTGAGGGCATGATGCCATTTGAAGGACTAAGTTGTGCCTGATTCAGGCTATGGTCTTTTCAATCACTTGCTGTGTATCCGGGAGCTGGATAACAAATAAGGATGACAAGAATAGAGGCATTTGAGTTATGGTGCTGGGGAAGCATATGGAATATCCCATGAACTGCCAAAAGAAGTCTTGAATTAAAGGCATCCAGAGTGCTCTTTGGAGGAAAAAATTACAAAGCTTCATCTCATATACTTTGGGGCATGTTATCAGGAGAGACTATTCCTCAGAGAGGGATATCATGCGTGGAAAGATAAAGGTACTAGGTGAGTGAGGAAGACACAGACGGATTGACACAGTAACTGCTGTAATGGGCTCTGTTGTTAAGTGTCATCAAGTTGTAGATGAATCAGTGACCCTATGGACGAAAGACCTGAACACTTGTATAAATTACATCATTTCTCCACCTTCATAGTTTCCAGAGGCAAGCTATTTTGGAAGTGGATGCCACTTCTGCTTCCAAGCTGGTTTTAATCAGGGAGCTCCACCAAACACTGTCCACCATGGGTAACTGTTATCATATTTGACACATCAGTGTCACAGTGTTCAACATCACAGCAACCATGAGTTACCTCTGTACAGCCAAAGGGCTCTATTAATGATGAAATTATGAGGATGGCACAAGATAGGTTCAGATTTGTTGTTAATATGATGGTTATGTGTTGAACTTGATTCAATGCCACCTAACAACAACAACACCACCAACACAGAACCTTAAAAAGGCAGACCAGGATAGATTAGGACTTTTTAGAGGGCAGAGATAATGTTAACTGTAGTAGCTACTTCAGTGCTCTTCGTGCCCTGTCTTGGACTTCACTTCTTTCTTTTTCTCCCAACTTGTTACTCCAATCCTGTTTCATTTGACTCTATTTCTTTACTTCACCTCTTGTTTACAGTCTAGCTTCTGCTCATAGGTCTAGTCTTTGGCACTTACTCTTCCCTCCTTAAGGGGAAAAG
Source organism: Elephantulus edwardii (assembly GCF_000299155.1). NCBI lineage: Eukaryota > Metazoa > Chordata > Mammalia > Macroscelidea > Macroscelididae > Elephantulus > Elephantulus edwardii. Next base: position 1,867,124 of record NW_006399924.1, on the reverse strand, counting down.
TTATTGGACTCCCCAAATCAAGCTCTGTTTGGTGCTGGTAAAATTGCTTTAGATGTGGTTATGGTTTCACAATTTTGTCAATAAACTAGCAACCTCTGGAGCATTGGCTAATGCACAATGGAAATAAAAGAGGTATTTATTTATAGAGCATTTCCCATTTACAATGCACTAATAATATATATTCTTTATTCATAAACATCACAGCAACCCTAGTGAGGTTGATATATGGTCATTTTCCCTACTTATGCTGAGAAGGAACATGAGACACAGGGAATTTATGTAACTTTCTCTAGGTCTTACAGTTTATAAGTGCCAGAGCCTTAGAAGGGTAAGGGCAGGGAGCCTGGGTTTGGAATCAGTGCTACTAACCACTAGCTCTGGTGACCTAATGATAAGAAGCTGTGCTGCAATCTCGAAAGCACATGGTTAAAATCCACCAGCTGCTCCACTGTAGAAGGATGAGCAGTCTCCTCCCATGGGATTTACAGTCTCTGAAAAACTCCTGGAGGGTCAGCTAAGAGTTGGTTCCAACTTAAAGGTATGGAACAACCACCACCATTATACTATAGTGGTAGTAGTGTGTAGGGAGTTGTCAGTATATCTCTTTTCCCATAAAGTACTAGAGTGCTATTAGGGGCTGATTGAGTGGTGCAAAGATTTGAAATAACTTAATTACTGAAGTAAATCAGAGGATGTATCAGTTCACTATTACTGAAATGTATCATTGCACATTTCATCATGGCATAATAAATTATCCCAAACTGTAGTGGCTTAAAAGAATAGTCATATTTTTAGCACATGAATTTATGGGTGAATCAGGCTTACCTGCGCAATTGGTGTGCAATTGGATGATCAGCAAAGGACTGATTCTGCATGAATTCGCTCACATGTCTAATGGTAATTTGGCAGTGGATTGGAGTGACTGGATAGCCTGTGCATGCTCCCCTTACTGCAGAATCTATAAGAACCAAGCCCTAATGTTCAAGTGTTTTTTTTATGTCTTACTCAATGCCAAAACAATACAATGCTAGTCAAATCCAATCATGTAGCCAAGCAACATTCCAGCAGGGGAGAAATAGACTTTAATTTTTATAGAAAGCTTCCTTGGGTGACCCAAATGGTTTGCAAATAACTGCTTTCCTAAAGGTTCAAATCCACCTACTGGCACCATGCTTAAAAGGTCTGGCAATCTGATCTTGTGTGAATGCATTCCTTAGGACATCCATATACATATGTACTAGGGTTATGGGTTGAATTTTGCCCCTAAGGAAAGATATGTTCAAGTTCTCACTCTTGTTCCTGTGAATATGAGCTTTTTAAGAATCAGGGTCATTGCTGATGTAGTTGGTTAAGATGAGCCACTAGGTGATCCCTAAACTCTATAACTGTTATTCTTATGGAAAGAAGGGAATAGATATACGGATATAGAAGGAAGACAGCCATATGAAGACTGAGCCAGAAATTGGATATTTGTTGCTACAAACTATGTAACATCTGAGGCTTTCAGAAGCTGGAAGAGATAAGGAGAGCTCTTAAAGTTCTTTGGAATAAAATGGCTCTGCAGATTTCTTGCTTAAAAATAACAGTGGGAAGATAAATTTCTGCTGGTTTTGATCACTTGCTTTATGACAATTTACTATGATAGCCCTAGAAAACAAATACGTGAAGTTTTTCAAGAAGATGAAGTTGCGAAAGAAAGTGGTAATCAATATAAGATTTTTATGTAAGTAAGAGGAACAATTGTAAGCAGACACCAGTGGTTGGGACATGGAATGTGAGAACTATGAATGTAGGAAAATTAGATATTGTTAAGGAAGAAATGAAATGCATAAATATTGACATACTAAATATTGGCGAGATGAGATGGACTAAAACGGGACATTTTTTAATCAGATAATCATATGATCTACTATGCTGGAGATGAAAAGGTGAGGAAAAATGGGGTTGCTTTCATAGTTGAAAAAGTCATTTCTAAATGTGTCTTGAAATACAGTATTGTGAGTGACAGGATAATACCCATATGCATAGAAGGAAGTCTAGTGAATACTGTTGTGGTTATGTGCCGTCAAGTCGTTTGCGACTCATAGTGACCCTATGTACAACAGCCCTAA
>NW_006399924.1:1838837-1864763 GCF_000299155.1 Elephantulus edwardii | reverse complement strand
GATGAATCTGTTTGTTTCCTTGGCAGTCCATGGTACATTCAATACTCGTCTCCAGCACCACAGCTCAAAGGCATCAATTCTCCTTCTATCCTCCCTAGTCATTGTCCAACTCTTTGGTCTTTGCAATACAGGCCAGTGAATACTACTATCATTCAAATACATGCACCAACAACCAGAGCCAAAGAATGGCTCTGCAGATTTCTTGCAGAAGACGAAATAGAAGATTTCTACCAACCTTTGCAGTCAGAGATCGATTGAACAGGCAATCAAGATGCATTAATAATAGTGGGTGACTGGAATGCAAAAGTTGGGAATAGAAAAGAAGGATCACTAGTTGAAAAGTATGGACACGGTGACAGATATGAAGCTGGAGATGGAATGATAGAATTTTGCAAAATTAACGATTTATTCATTGCAAATACATTTTATGAGAAACATGAGCACAGATTATTACATATGGATTTCACCTGATGGTATGCACAGGAAACAGATAGAATACATCAGCTGTGAAAACTAGGCGAGGGTGCTGACTGTAGATCAGAACACCAACTACTCATATGCAAGTTCAAGCTGAAGCTAAGGAAAGTGAAATCCTCAGGAAACAAAATATGACCTTGAGTCTATCCCACTTGAATTTCAAAACCATTTCAGGAACAGGTTTGAGGCCTTGAACACTAATGAGCGAAGACCAGATGAGTTATAGGAGGATATCATATCATCCAGGAAGAACGCAAAAGGTTGTTACAAAGACAGAGGAGGGGAAAACAAAGACCAAAATGGATGTCAGAAGAGACTGAATATTCACTAGAGCACCAAGAAGCCAAAGCAGAGGGAAGAAATCAAGACATTAAGGAGCTGAACAGAAGATTTCAAAAGGCAACGCGGGAAAACAAAGTATTATAATGAAATGTGCAAAGAGCTGGGGTTAGAAAATCAAAGGGGCCAAAATCACTCAGCATTTCTTTTTTAAAAAAATTTTATTATTAATTTTAACAAAAGTTTACAGATACTTTGGATTTCTATTCATTCATTGTTGCACTTTTCTCCCTGCCTACCCTTCCCCTCCAGTTTGCTCTTCTCTTTGAAAAGTAAAAGAAAAATTATTTCATTGCTATACAATCCCTCCTCCCAAGTCCATTCCATAATGCAGCCTTTGTTCTGGACTCCTGTCATGACATAATACCTAATCGTATATTCCATTTAAAAGTTCTCTCCCTCATTTGTTTCAATGCATGATACATATAATTATCCCATCTTTCTCAGTCTCCCCTCAACCCCGATGTCAGTCTTGTTTTACAACAGTGGCACTATGCAGTATTTGCCCTTCTGTGACTGAGATATTTCGCTCAGCATAACTTTCTCCAGAGTCACCATTTTATATAATATTTCATGAGTTCCTTGTTTTTCAATGCAGTATAGTATTCCATTGTGTGAATATACCACAGCTTCTCTATCCATTCATTTGTTCATGGGCATTTGGGTTGTTTCCAACTCTTTGCTATTGTGAACAAAGCTGCGATAAACATGGGTGTGCATATATCTGCTTAGATGTCGGTTATGGTCTCTTCAGGGCATATTCCCAGCTGAGTCAAATGGTATTTCTATATGCAACTTTTTGAGAAAGCACCACACTGCTTTCCACAGTGGTTGCACCATTTTACACTTCCACCAACAGTGAATAATGGTTCCAGTTTCTCCTCAACCTCGCCAGCATTTGTTGCTTGCTGTTCTGTTAAATTTTGCTAGTCTCACTGAGGTGAGATGATATCTCATAGTTGTCTTGATTTGCATCTTTCTTAGAGCTAGGGATTTTGAACATTTTTTCATGTGTTTGTTGGCCATCTGAATGTCTTTTTCAGTGACGTTTCTGTTCATATCCTTTACCTTTATCTTGTTGTGGTGCTCGAGTACTTTATAGATTCTAGATATAAGTCCCTTATCAGATATGTCATTGCCAAATATTTTCCCCAGTTTGTGGCTTCTCTTTTTACCCTGTTGGAGAAGTTTTTGGATGTGCAATGTTCAGCATTTCCTAAGCTCAGAGAACCGAAGAAGAAACTTACGCCTCGAGTTGCAATACTTAAGGATACTTTGGGCAGAATATTAAATGATCCTGGAAGTATTAAAAGAAAATGAAAAGATTATACAGAGTCATTATACCAAGAGGAATTGACTGGAAAAGAAGAATTTCATGAAACAACATACGAGCAAGAGCCTGTGGTGATGAAGGAAGAAGTTCAAACTGCTTTGAAAGAATTGGCAAAAAAATAAGGCCCCAGAAATTGATGATATACCAATTGACATATATCAACTAACAGATGCTTCCCTAGATGTGCTCACCAAGTTATGCCAAGAAATCTAGAGGACAACCACTTGGCCAACTGACTGGAAGAGACCTATATTTGTTCCCATTCCAAAGAAAGGTGGTCTGACAGAGTGTGGAAATTATCGAACAATATCATTAATATCACATGCAAGTCAGCTTCTGCTGAAGATTATACAAAAAATGACTGGAACAGAACATCAATATAGAACTACCAGAAGTGCAGTCTGGCTTTGGAAGGGGTTATGGTAGTAGGGATATTGTAGCTAAGTTAGATGGATCTTGGCTGAAACTAGGGAATACCAGAGGAATGCCTAACTGTGTTTCATTGGTTATGCGAAGGCATTTGTGTGGATTACAACAAACTGTGGCTAACTCTGAGAAGAATGAAAATTCCAGAACACTTGATAGTGCTAATGTGAAACCTATACTTGGACCATGAAATAGTTTTCAGAACAGAACAAGGAAACACTGCATTCTTCAAAATTGAGAAGGGTGTACACCAGGAATGTATCCTATCTCCATACCTCTCCAATCTTTATGCAGAACAGATTATCTGGGAGGCAGTGCTCTATGAGGAGAAATGTGGCATCAGAATTGGAGGAAACCTTATCAACAATCTGAGTTATTTAGATGACACAACCCTGCTTGTTAAAACTGAGGAGGACATGAAGTGCTTGCTGAGGAAGGTCAAGGACTGAAGCCTTCAGTATGGATTGAGGCTCAATATCAAGAAAACAAAGATTCTCATAATTATGGGTGGTGAAGAGATTGAGATTGTAAACAGCTTTAGTTTGCTTGGCTCCACAGTCAACACTCTTGGCGCCAGCAGCCAGGAAATTAAAAGACGTATTGCGAGGAAAGTCTGCAAGTAGAGACCTCTCAAATACTGAATAGCAATGATGTCACTCTGGAGACTAAGGTGTGCCTGATAGAGGCCATGGTCTTTGCAGTCAGTTGCTATGCATCAGAGAGCTGGACAATGACTAGGGATGATAGGAGAATTGATGCCGGAGCTGTGGTATTGGAGAAGAGTACTGAATATACCATGGACTGCTAAGATAACGAACAGGTTTGTCCTGGAGAGGGTGAATCCAGGCTGCTCCTTGGAGGCAAGGATTCTGAAGCTTCGTCTGACATGTTGCAAGGAGGGACCAGTCCTTGGAGAGGGATGTCATGCTTGGGATGGTGGAGGCACAGCGCAGGAGAGGAACACCTTCGATGAGATAGATTGATTCAGTGACTGGGGTAATGGGGAAGGTGTGTCAGAGACGATGAGATTGGCCCAGGATAGAGTAGGCTTTAGGGCTTTTGTACATAGGGTTCCCGTGAGTCGCAGGCAACTCGATGGCACATAACAACAATAACACCATAGAAACCATAACATCCAAGAAGATATGGGCTTTATTTTTAAATTGTAATATTAAATTACATAAACATGCTTGCTTTATTTTTTTTCTTCCATCTGTTTGAGAGTAGTTTGTTTCCATAGATGATGATGGGATAATGAGAGACTGACAGATGGGAAAACAATTGTTTGCTTTTTTAGCCCTTTGAAACTTACTCAAGGAATAATATATAATATCAGTTGATGTATAATGAAAAGTTTAATTTTCTAAGCCTTATTCAATAATTATTCTAAGCTATACAGGTAAAAGAAGAATATGTAATAGATAACATGATTAAGATATGTAATGGTTAAGGTTATATGCAGCTAGGCTCTCTAATTCCCTGGGTTCACAGTTATGATGTGTTCATTCCCATAATGAGATCTGATGTAATCGGTTTTAGTAATTTCTGTCTTAGGACTTTACATCATAAAACTAGTTCCATGATGAGATCTACTGTGAGCAGTAAGTAGAAAGAGCATTTTATTGGGCATGTGTCCTACATCAGATATGTACGGCTATCTGGCAAAACTCTCTTGCTTTTGCTCTGGATCCTGAATCTGTATGCCACGTCTGGCTCTGAATTTGAACTCGCAGTCTGCCTTACCTACTGATCTTGAATTTGTAAACCTCTACAGCACCATCCTGAGGTGTGACACTCAGACCTGAAACTTGCCAGTGTCTGCAAGCATGTGAGCCATTTCCTTGAAATAAGCCTCTCTCCCCCACCTTCCCTCTCTCTTTGTGTTTTTGTGTGCCTTCAGTGATTTTGCTTCTGTAGAAAAGCCAGATAAGGCTGTTCATATAGATTTTTTTAACTGTTTTTGTGTCTTCAGAATTTAGGGGAAAAAAAGAACAATAAACCCACCCCAGATCTTCTGAAGATCTTTTATCTTCTTATGCTCTAATTATTGAAGAAACGTTTGTACTAATCTACCTTGAGTCATTATTGTTGTAGGTGCCTTGAATTGCCATTGTTACTATCTCTGATACACTTGATACTATTGCTGCAGTCACTGTTTCAATACATCTCATTGGATATAATTTTTCCAAGGAATAGCCTCTCCTAGCAACATGTCCAAAGTATGAGAGATGAAGCTTTTCCATCTTTGCCTCCAAGAAAAACTCCAGCTGCGTATTTTCTGAGACATACTTGTTCTTTTGTCAGTCCATGAGATATCCAGTCCTCTTCTTCAACATCACTACTCAAAGGCATCAATTCTCCTTCTGTCATCCTTATTCATTGTCTAACTATCACATAGTAAGTGATGGAAAAGACTATGGTCTGGATCAGGTGCACCTTAGTCTTTACACTGTCATCATTGCTCTTCAGTATTTTGGAGAGGTTCCTGACAATGGACTTGCATAAAGCAATATGTCTCTTTATCTCCTGACTGCTGTTACCACGGGTGTTGATTGTGAATCCAAGCAAGATTAAATAATTAACAGTTTAATTTTCCATCTGTCATGATGTTTAGGTTTCCTTTGAAAACTCTGGTGGCATAATCTATAGTGTGTTGCACTACTAATCAAAAGTTTTTACATTTGTGGTTTACTTTACAGTTGCTCTGTGAGGGAAAGATGAAAAGCCTCTTCTTGTTAAAGTGTATAGTCTTGGAATTCTAATGGAAGTCTAGCATGAGTTGGAATTGTCTCAATGGTAGTAAATTTCTAAAACTCTGTCACTCTTATATAATAGGGGTTCATTTTAAGCTTGACTCCTCTAACTATTCAAAAATTAAGTAACTTTAGCACACTGACATTTGTCAATCTAGCTAAATATTAGAGAACTAGTTCCTTAACTTTTTTTTGGTTTATAAAGCAATATAAGCAGTGGGCTATGTCTCCAGCTACTCCTTTCTGTCCTTTTCCAAGGTTTTTATCTGATATTTAGTTGCACGTTCTAGTAGATGGGGCCTACGTTCAGATCATTTACATTTATGCCATGTTACTGACTCCTCAATTTAGTCTATAAATTCCTTTGATGATGTTGGATGAAATGGACTATGTTCAAGGACAAGTCAAGAACTTCATTCAGTTGCCTGTAGAGATAAGTATTAGAGTTTTAATTTCCCATGGTCACCAGGCCATATTGTCATCAATGCCTTGAAGAAGACGGTTTCTTGTGCTAAACTACCCCCTCTTGCATGGGTTTTTTAGTTGAATATTCCTGGATTTTGACCAGTTGGTTTGGTGGTTATTGTTAGATGTCATTGAGTTGAATATGACTCATAGTGACCCTGTGAACAACAGATCTGAACTCTGTCCAATCCTGTGCCATTCATATTCATTATCTCTGGCACACTTGAGCCCATTGCTGCAGCCACTGTATCAATTAATCTTATTGGTGATCTCCCTCTCTTTCACTGACCCTCCATCTTTCTAAGAATGATGTCCCTTTGCAAGGAATAGCCTCTTATAGCCAAGCCCAGGGCATGAGAGACAAAGTTTCACCATCTTTACCTCAAATAAGCACTCTGGATGCACTTTTCCTAAGACAAAACTGTTTGTTCTTTTAGCAGTCCATGTGCTTCCTATTCAGTGATCCACTAAAACACCACAACTCAAAGACATCAATTCTGTCATCCTTATTCATTGTCCAGCTCTCAGTTGCATAGCAAGTGATGATTTGAATCAAGAGCACCTAAGTCTTTGAACTGACACCATTACTCTTCAGCATATTTGAGAGGTTCCTGATAGCAGATTTAACTTCCTGATAGCCTGATGTAATACATTTCCTGATTTAACTGCTGGTGCGATGGGTGTTGATTATCTATCATGATGCTGCCTATTGATCCTTTGTTTTCTTTTGAGATATAATTTATTTCAAAAGCTATAGTCTTTGATCTTCTACAGGAAGCTCTTCAAGTCCTCCTTACCTTCAGCAAGCAAGGTTCTATCATCTGCATAACATAGGCTGATGAGTCTTCCTCTGATCCTGGTGCCATATTCCTCTTCATGGAGTCCAGCTTCACAAATTATATGCTCAGCATTTAGATTGAATTGATGTGGAGAAAGGATACATCTCTGTTGCACACCCTTTCTGATTTTAAACCATGCAGTGTTCTCTTGCTCCATTCAGACAGTAGCTTCTTGGTCTAAATATAGATTTTGCATGAGCACTATTAAGTTTTCTGGGATTACCATTCTTCTTAATGTTAGCCACAGTTTGTTATAATCCACAGTCTAAGTCAAATGCCTTTGCATAATCATTAAAACACAAAAAGACATTCTTCTGGTTTTCTCTGCTTTCATCCAGGATCCACCTGACATTAGCAATGATATCCCTGCTGTCAGAGCCTCTTCTAAACCCAACTTGCACTTCTGGCAGCTCTTCATCAATTTACTGTTCTAGCCATTTTGAGATGATCTTCAGCAATATTTTGCTTGCATGTGATACTAATGATATTGTTTGGTATGGTAAGAAATTGTCCTGCAACCCAAAAGCAGGCAGTTTGTCTTGACTAACTGCTCCACAGGAGAAAGATAGTTGATCTCTTCCCTTATGATTTAGAGTCTCTGATAACCCATTGGTAGGTCAGCTATAAGTTGGCTCTGATTCAATGATATATAAAAAACAATAATATCCCTAGATTTTCATTTGAAACACATTTACGTGCTGTACAACTTTTGACAAGTCTTTTTTTTTTGGAGCTTCAATTTCTCATTTGTGAAATAAGATGACATTAGTACCTGTGTATTATGGCTGCCATGAACATTATAGTGCCAATGTGTACAAAAAAGCAAGTACAAAGCCTGGCCCATAAAAAGGCATCTCAAGGGAACTCTGGTGGCCTAGAAATAAGGTGTGCTGCAATCCCGAAGGTGCACTGTTCTAATCCACCAGATGTTTCATTAGTGAAGAAGGGGCAATCTCCTCCTGTGCCAGTCAGATCTGATTGGACAGTGCACAACAGGAAAAAAAAGGGGAGAAGGCACCTCAATGTCAAGAAAACAAAAATCCTCAGCACTGGACTGATAGACAACATCTTGATAGATGGAGTAAAGATTGAAACTGTCAATAACTTCATTTTACTTGTATCCACAATCTACACTTGGAACCAGAAGTCAAGAAATCAGGAGTTGTATTGCACTGGGAAGGCTGCAGTCAAGGGCCTCTCCAAATTACTGAGGAACAATGATGTCAGTTTGAGGATTAAGGTACACCTGATTCAGGCCATGGTCTTTTCAGTCACTTGCTATACATCTGAGAACTGGACAATGAGTAAGATTGACTGAAGAATAATTGGTGCTTTTTTTTAAAAGAAAAAATTTCTACTAGTTTATTTATAAAACTAAAATACAAATTTGAACAAATTCTTTCAATTTCCCTTGTCCCCATCAAATTGTACAACTCAATGATTAATCTCCCCTTCTCCCTGTACAGCCCTCTGCTTCCAGCCTCTCCCACCTTCCTGAATCCTTATACTCATTCTACAATAATGGTATTATACAATATTTATCCTTTCAGGACTGAGTTCACTCAGCATAAGGCTCTCCAGTCTCTCTCAAGTTAGGTAATAATTTACAAAGTTATTGTTCCTGTGTGCTGTATAATATTCCATTGTGTGAATGTACCATAATTTCTCAATTCATTCATTTATGATTGGACTTTTGGGCTGTTTGGTGCTTTTGAACAGTGGTGTTGGAGAAGAGTACTGAATATCTCATGGATGGCTAAAAGCATAAACACGTGTGTCTTGGAGAAGGTACAGTCAGAGTGTTCCTTGGAGACAAAAGCTTTGTCTAACATATTTTGAGTATGTTGTTGTGAGCCGTCGAGTTGGAACTGACCCATATCTGACCCTCCAATGAGGTCTCAGAGGCAGTAACTCACTCAGGAGGCGATTGTTTGGAGAAGGACATCATGCTTGGAAAGGTGGAGAGATGGTGAAGGAAGGGAAGATTCTCAACCAAGTAGATTGACACAGTGTCTACAGCAATAATAGACCCGAGTGTGTCAGAGATTGTGAGGATGGCACAAGATAGGACAGGATTCATATCTGGTGTTCATAGGATAGCTATGAGTCATACACAACTTAGTCATACACCTAACAATAACAATGTACATAAGTTGTGCTAATTTGTTGGTGATTATTATAGAGTTAAATGGAAATGAAAATTGAGCTGTAGTACTTGTCAGTTTATTGAAAAAGAGTGGAAGGGAAAAAATTCACATGATGAGTCGGAATTAGGAAAACTGACCATAGAACTGGAAGAACAAGTCCTATCAAGATACTTTTCAGTTATAATGGGAGATACCACCTTACCCAATACAGTTATCCATCCATGCCACTGGGAAGGGTTACTGCCCAGAAATAGTTCTACTTCTCAAAAGTAGATCTTCTATGAGAGATTGTTACAGGATGATTCTTGTCTTAAAAAAATTCTTTTTATTGATATTTTAACGAAAGTTTATAAAAAACTTGGATTGCCATTAATTCATTGTTACACATGGCTCCTCCAAGTTCGCTTTTCTCTTTAAAAAGACTCTTTCATTGTTTCACAGTTTCCTCCACCCACCCAAGTCCACTTAGCTATACACCTCTTATTCTGGACTGCTGGCATAAAAATAGTAACTAATCATATATTCCTTTTAAATAGTTCTTTCCTTCATCTGTTTCAATGCAGTATTCATTATTTATTCCCTCTTAGTTTCCTCCCAATTCACATGTCAGTCCTATTTTGTAACAGTGGCATTATTCAGTACTTGCCCTTTTGTGACTGAGATATTTCACTTAGTATAATGTCCTCCAGGGTTATCCATTTTGTATAATATTTTATGAGTTCCTTGTCTTTCAGTGCTGTGTAGTATTCCATTGTATGAATATACCAGACCTTCTCTAGCCCTTAATTTATTGATGGGAAATTGAATTGCTTCCATCTCTTTGCTATTGTGAGCAATGCAGCAATAAACATAAGTGTGCATATATATGTTTGGTTGGCAGTTCTGGTTTTTTAGTGTATATTCCCAGGAATAGAGTTGCAGGTCAAATGGTGTTTCTATACTCCAGCACCTCAACAAGATAAAGGTAAACAACCCAATCGCAAAATGGGCACAAGATATGACAGACACTTTACCAAAGAAGACATTCAGATGGAGAACAAATACATAAAGAAATGTTCAAAATCCCTAGCTCTATCAAATAAAAACAACTATGTGGCATCATCTCATGCCAGTACCAATAGCAAAGTTCAACAGAGCAGCAAACAACAAATGTTGGCTGAGAAATTGGAAGCCTTATTCACTGTTTGTGGGAGTGTAAAATGGTGCAACCACTATGGATGACAGTACAGGATGATTCTTTGGACATCCTAAGTGAAAATCTCCAACTAGGATCTTTTGTGCCATAAAATAGGAAATGAAATAATGTGCAATCCAAATAGAACTCAAGATTTCTGCTTTTGCCCAGTAGAATGGAAATTAGATTTACCCTTTTGGTTGTAATAAGCTAAAACATTACACAAAATATGTGCAATAATATATTTCAAGGAAGTGGATACCAGGCAACCCTTGACTGTTACAGAGGGAAAACAATTTAGAGATTCTAGAACAGGGTTGTGCTATCCAGGCAGAGTCCAGGAGTACTTGAGTTGAGAAGAAGGTGCTAGAAGTATGGGGAGGCCAATGCATATCAGAGTTTATGGAAAAGAATATTGGAGAGGGGAAAACTGCAGAAAGACGAAGAGCTTCAAAGACCTGGAAAATGAAGATGCCTAGAGTAAAAACGTAACGAGGTACTCTCAGGCACTTCCTTGAGCTTCAATAAAGCTGGCAAGTTCTATAGTTCAGTCTGAGGGGAGGGGTTGGGATGGGGGTTAATTAGCTGAAATATTAGAAAGAATCCTACTGCAAGCTCCTGTGTCAGAAACAAAAGGCAGGTAATTATCTTCAGTAATAAGAGTATCAGCACCTTGGTGTTGGTTCCCCAAACATCAATTACGAGAGTGATGTAAAGGGCCGGATGACACACGCACATTCAATGGGTTGTGATAGTAGAAAAACCTTGTGTTTAGGGAATTGGAATTGTTTACACTGGACACTCTAAACATGTCCTTTCTGTTGAGAGGGAGACATTCATAGAAGAGAGATAACTGTTTAATCTAAAGCACTTTGCTATTCAAACATTTTAAAAAGAACTTCTGGAACTAAGACTTAAAGAAATGTGTGAGCCGTGGGAGAATTGCTCTCAACAACCACCACCTGAATTATTTGTAATGTTTGTTAATCTCTTGTCATTAAAAATCACTGCTGTTCAGTAGGTTCTGACACATAGCTACTTTCCATTTGGGTTTCCTCTCTTAATGAGGGGAGACTGGCCATCTTGCTTTTGAAGAATTGGGGATTGAGAGAGAGAGACCATGAGAGGGGACACAACACTACAGACTAAGCCACCAGAGCTTGTAAATTCTAAGGCCAGGCATGAGAAATGAGTTCTTTGAGCTAAATGTTATAAAGGGAAGCAGTAGAGTCTGTAGTGAAGGTGAATTGAAGTTTACAATCTTATCACTTACCTTCTTTTCGAAATAAATTTAGGTTTTTAAAAGTACTGTGCTTAGAACATCAAGCAACAAATGCTGGCGAGGATTTGGTGGGAGTGTAAAATGGTGCAACCCCTGTGGAAAGCAGTATGGCGCTTTCTCAAAAAGTTGGAAATAGAGATACCATTTGACCCAGCAATTCCACTACTGGGAATATACCCTGAAGAGACCATAGCTGACATCCAAGCAGATATATGCACACCCATGTTTATTGCAGCTTTGTTCACAATAGCAAGGAGTTGGAAACAACCTAAGTGCCCATCAACAAACAAATGGCTAGAGAAGCTGTGGTATATTCGCACAATGGAATACTATGCTGCATTAAAAAACAAGGAACTCATGCAATATTATTCAAAATGGTTGACTCTGGAGAACATTATGCTGAGTGAAATATCCCAGTCACAAAAGGACAAATATTACATGATGCCACTGTTGTAGAATGGGACTGTCCTTGGGGTTGGGGAGAGACTGAGTAAGATGGGTTCAATAATGTATACTGCACTGAAACAGAGGAGGGAGAAAACTGTTTAAAAGAGATATATAACTAGGTATTTCTGTCATCACAGGAGTCTAGAGCGAGGGCTACATGGTGGAGGGGACCTGGGGGAGGGTTTGTAAAACAATGAAAGAATCTTTTCTTTTAATTTTCCATAATTTTTGACTCATGTACTTATAACTTGTTAGTCAAATTTGTGTCTTCTAGGTTGCAACACCCCCATGATACATCTTCAAGGATATGAACATGGACGACCAAGCACAATCAATAAGAGTGCATCTAAATTCCAAAATCAATCTCCATAATAGTCTATGTGTTTCCTACTGCCAAAGGGGCCCTTTAGATAGTGAGAGAAGATCTTCACCCTGAAACCCACAGCATCCCTTTTCAGCAGGAAGTAGCTAAGAGAATACACCATCCCCTTTTCCTTATGACTCAGGGTGAAGTCTCTCTCAGGGAGGAGTGATAGGGAATGGCAAAGGACACACTGACAAAGAAGATTAATCAGAACTGACTTTGACAAGCCCTGTGGCATTTGGACAAGAACAAACTGGGAGGAGGGTAGAGAGAATGGTGCAACAATGAATGAATGGAAACCCAAAATCTCTGTAAATGTTTATGAAAATTAATAAAATATAATTATAGGAAAAAAAAGAAAGAAACAGAGGCAAAAAAATAGGAAGAATAAAAACTCAGTATGTTCCAGTCCAAAAAAAAAAAAAGTACTGTGCTTAACAAAACTACAGGTATTGTCTGCCTATTCTTTATTTGTCATATATGATTTTTTAACCAGTTTAAAATTGCCATATTGATTTTTTATTATAAACTTAAAGCAATGTTTTGATAATGCAGTGTTGAAAATAGTAAGCATTCTATTGGATGAGAATTGACTGTTGTTATAAATTATCCAGTCAAAATCAATGCATAGCTGATCCCATAGTGGGTTTCAGAGCTGTAAATTGTATAGGACAAGATTATCCACCTTTCTCCCATGGAGCAGCTAATGAATGAAAATCTTGTGCTTTGGGCTGGCAGCACAACTCCTTACCTCTAGCAATAAGATTTATATGGTTTGATAAATCATATTTAATACTCAATTGAATAAATTGCAGCATGTATTTTTTTCCTGTAAGTTTTAGTCAGTGTCTAAAAAAAATTAAAAGTGTCATGGAATATTCTGTTTATGTTTTAAAGAATACTCATCAGTATCTTAAGCAGCCTCACCTGTTCTGAATTTCGAGGATTGCAACGTAAGCCAAAATGTATGCTCTCCAGTGCCAGCTATTACTCGGAGGTCCCCTGGGTCAGTGAGATTTGATTCATTATTAAGATAGACTTGTACCAAACCACTATTTCCATTTATGCTTTTATCTGGTTCTTTGGGGACATAACCAGTTGTACTACACTGTGACATAGGGTGGGTGAGGGAAATAATTTTCTTTTTAAAAGTGGGAGAAAGATTATTATAAACACAGGCTCATTCTCAGGCTGGTCAGTTACAGAAAGACTTCTTAAGAAGGTGAAGATATAAAAACTGATTTCAGAAAAATGGTCTTGAATACAATACCGTTTTCATGTTGTGCCAGGAGTTCTGGTATACCCGTGTGAAGACTATCCTTTACATTGTGCTTGCAGGAATGGAGTTTCTTTTATTAACACATTTTTTGGGCAGTCTGAATTCTTCAAGCATTTTTCACCACCTTCCTCTGTTTTTGAAGCTTGGTTTCCCCAGTAAAACTCAATTCTTTGAGCTCTCTTAAGGGAACTGTTCTCTATTTGTTTTCCACCAATTCAGAGTTTTAAGTGATGAGGCATCTAACTTGACCACTGATCGGACCCTTTGATTCTTGCATCTCTTTCTGAGACCCTTTAAGACCGAACTAAAATTTTCTCATCCTTCATCAGGGAAACCTCTCCAACCTCTGTTTTGCTTAGTTTCATTTGTTGCGTTCTGCTGTAAAATTGTGTTCTTTTCAAATACTTACTGAATGCATAATGATATATATTAATCACAGTGATTATGAGATTCTGTTTCGACCCAGGACAGTAAACCCACTGCTGCCAAGTTAATTCTGACTCATAGTGACCTTATAACAAAGAATAGAACTACCCACTGAAGTTTGCAAAGCTGTCATAGTTATAGAAGCAACCACCGTTATTATCTCTTTCCTGCAGAATGCTTGTATGGTTTGAATGGCTGACTCTCGTGAGCAGCCGAGCGTGTTAGCCACTCTCCCAGCCGTGGACAGTGATCTCCATGGAAGTAGGGACTGTTTAGGTTGTTTGTTACTATTGATACCTAGCACCTATAGAGTGTCTGAAAAGGATTGCTGTTGTTAGGTGCTGCTAGTAAGCTCTGACTCATAGCAACCTTATAACAACAGACTAAAACCTTGCCCAGGCCTGCACCAGCCCCACTATCTCGGCTGTGCTTAAATCCATTGTTGCAATCACTGTATCAGTCCATGTCCTTGAGGGTCTTCCTACATTTTCCTAACCACCTATCTTTCCAAGCATGTTGTCCTTTTCTAAGAGCTGATCTCTCCTGACTGCATGCCTGAAGAAGGAATGTAGGATATTTTCTAAATCTAACACATTTCCTCAGGTTGTATTTAAAAGCTTTTTCATGATTGTGATGGTTAGCTACTTAAGAACTATTACATACATTACAGAGGATCTTGATATATATATATTTGCTTTTGTGTCCTGTTAAGTTGGAACTGATCCATAGCTGACCCTCCAGTGGGTTTACAGGGGCAGTTAATCATAAAGGAGGATACTGCTAATTTTTTTTTCCTGTGGAGTAGCTGGAAATATATAGCAGAAGCAAATCTGGCTACTTTGCTGTATCAGCCAAGATACTTGGTTGCTAGATATAGAAATAATCTTCAAGTTGGTTTGAATGGAAAATTGTTTAAAGATATTTGACTGCCCACAGAATCTTTGGGAAGTCTGGAGAATCAAGGTTACAGCTGTACAACCAGGAACAATGTCCAAAATCCTATTGCAGAACTGGAGGACATGCCAATTACCATATTTACCACCGCGTGCTGCCACTTGCATGGCAGTAGACAACTCTGCAGCAATTGCTACAAGAACTTTATTTGCAAATGAAGTCTCCAAAGTAGAGAGAATTAGGCGCAAGCTTTGTTACAAGACAGAGTTGGCTATATCTAATTGTTGAGTCTTTTATGGATCTTCTTGCTGTAAGAAATGCTGGACAAATCTTATTCAGTAGAAGTTAGGCTTTGCTTTAGTAAGAATTATAAGGTGAGAAAATGAAACAGAGTAAAATATTTCAGATACCAAATAATTAGAAAACATGAAAAATTTCAACTACAAATGTTTTTTTTGTTGTAGTGAGGTGCTGTCCAGTATGACTCATAATGACCATATGAACAATAGATTGGAACCCTGTCCTATCCTGTGGCATCCTCATCATCTCTGACATACTTGAGCCCAATGCAAGTCACTCTGTCAATCCATCTGGTTGAGAGTCTTCCTGTTTTCCACTGACCCTCCACCTTTTATAGCGTGATGTTCCTTTCCAAGGAATAGCCTTTTCTAAAAACATGCCCAAAGTATGTGAGATGAAGCTTTGCCAACACTGCCTCCAAAGAGCAGTCTGGCTAGAAATTCCCCAAGACATATCTGCTTGATATTTTGGCAGTCCATGGCATATATTCTGTCATCCTTATTCATTGTTCATTTCTCTGCTGCATAGGAATCGATAGAAAAAATGATTGTCTGAATTAGGTCTTCAAACTTACATTGTTGCTCCTCAGTAATTTAGAGAAATCTCTGGCTGCCGACTTTGCAATGCAATATGTCTCTTATCTTCTGGCTATTGGTACCAAGTATATTGATTGTGGGTCCAAATTAGATGAATTTATTGCCAGTTTAAATATTTTCTCTATTTATCATGATGTTGCTTATTGACATAGTGGTGAAAATGTTTATTTTCTTGATGTTGACATGTAATCAATATTGATAGCTGTAGTCTTTGATCATCTGCAACTGATGATCAAGTCCTCCTCAGTTTCAGCAAGTAAGATTATGTCATCTGTATAATGTAGGTCTTGGGTGTTTGTTTTTTTTATATATAATTTAGGTTGTTGATGTCCTCCTCTGATCCTGATGCCACATTCTTTTTCACAGAGCCCAGTTTCTTAATTAATTTGGTTAGTATACAGATTGAATAGGTATGGAGAGAGAATACAATCTTGATGCACACAATTCCTGATTTTAAACCATGTAGTGTCCTAATTGGTACAGCAATTTTTCTGTCAGCTTACTGTACTGAGGTAATTGTGGTTTGCTGTGATTCTGAAAGCCATGCCATAGGTGAACCATAAGGGTCACTTATGGTGGACAGATTTTAGTAGAGCTCCTAGATTAAGACAGACTAAGAAGCAGAATTGGCCATCCACTTCTTAAAGAATGGGCCTCTGAAAACCCTATAAACAGCAGAGGAACACGAATAGTTATAGTATCAGAGATAGAGCATAGATTGGAAATCAGTTGAAATAATTGGAACATGGACTATATGGAGTTTGAATGCTGGAAAACTAGAAATTGTGGAAAATGAAATGGAACACATAAATATACATAAATATAGACACTCTAGGCATTAGTAAGATGAGAAGAACTATCTTTGGCCACTTTCAATCAGATAATCCAGGGTGTACTATGATGGAAAAGAACACTAGAAGAAGATTGGTATTGCATTTATAGTAAAATAAAAGTCAATTTCAAGTTCTATCCTGAAGTACAATGTTGTGAGTGATAGAATATTATCCATACTTATACAGGAAGACCTGTTACTATGACTATTATTCAAATATACATTCTACATCTAGAGCCAAAGAGGAAGAAATTGAAAATACTTACCAAATCTTACAGTTCATAATTGACCAAACATGCAATCAAGATGTGTTAATGATAATTGCTAACTAGAATGCAAAAGTTGGAAACAATGAATAAGGAACAATAGACAGAAAGTATATGAATTTGACAACAGAAATGAGGCTGGAAATAGTGACTGAATTTTCTGTTTTCAATGACTTATTAATTGCAAATATCTTTTATAAAAAATACAACAGTGATTTTACACATAGACTTAACCTGATGGAATGAATAGGAATAAGATTAACTACACCTGTGGAAGAAATCATGGGAGAAGCTCAACATCAGCTGTCAAAACTAAGCCAGTGGTGGACTCTAGGTCATACCCTCAATTACTCATGTCCAAGTTCAAACTGAGCACCAAGAAAACTAAAATAAGTTCACCAGACCCAAAATATGAGCTTGACTCTATTCCACCTGAATGAAAAAATTATCTTAATAGGTTTGAAGCACTGAACACTGATAAACCAGATGAATTGTGAGATGACATCAAGGATGTCATCTATGAAAAGAGCAAAAGCTTATTACAAAGACAGTGGATAATGTCAAAAGAGACTCTGAAAATTGCACTAGAGCATTGAGAAACCTAAATAAAGGGAAAATATGCTGAAGTAAAAGAGCTGAAGAGAAGATTTCAAAGGGCAGCTTGAGAAGACAAAGTATTATAATAGAATTTGCAAAGAGATAGAATTGGAGAATAAAAAGGAAAGAATTTGTTCTACATTTCTTAAGCTGAGAGAATTGAAAAAGAAATTTATACCACTAGACACAATATTGAAAGATGATATGGAAAACAATGGCTCAGGAAGCATCAAAAGAAGATGGAGGAATAAACAGTCACTGCATCAAAAAGAACTGACTGATGCTGAAAAATTTCAGGAAGTATTATATGAGCAGGAGCCAATGGTAATGAAGGAGAAAACTGAAGCAGCACTGAAGGCATGGGTAAAAAATAAGGCCCCAAGAATTGATGAGATACCAGTTGAATTATTTGAATTAACAGATGTAGCCCTGGACATGCTATGTCTGTCAGGAAATTTGGAAATAACTGTCTGACCAACGGATTGGAAGAAATCTATTATTTGTTCCCATTCCCAAGAAAGGTGAAATGTGGATACTATCTAACAATGTCATTAATATCGCATGCAAGCAAAATACTGCTGAAGATTGTTCAGAAACAGCTGGAACAGTACATAGATAGGGAACTGCCAGAAGTTCAGGCACTATTTACAAGAGGCTGTTCGTTATACCAGGAATATCATTGCTGATGTCAGATGGATTCTGGCTGAATGTAAACAATCCCAGAAGAATGTCTATTTGTGCTTTATTGACTCTGCAAAGGCATTTGACTCTGTGGATCATAATAAATTTTGGCCAACATTGAGAAGAAAGGGGATCCCAGAGTACTTATTTGTGCTCATGTGAAACCTATACCTAGAACAAGAGGCTGTTGTGCAAACAGAGCAAGGGAGCAACACTATGGGTTAAAACTTTTTAAATATAAATTTATATTTTATATTACTTTGCTTACAAAGGTTGTATACATTATTTCCACACTATCTTCATTCACATTGTGTTTCATACACTTATTCCCACTCATTATTTTTTTAAATTTGTTCCCATTCATTATATTGTATAAAATTAATTAACATTGAAATATACCCACTGTTGCCCTGACTTTCCAGGTCCTTACCAGATCGTTCCTATTTCCTTTACCCATCCTTCCTTCTACCTATCAACTTGTGCGACCCTTTGATTTCCTTCCTGCCTATTCTCACTCCTCTGCTCCTATCCTCCCCGAAATGGACCCTCATACTCAGTTTACTAGTTGTCTTTCTATTTCTACAATAATGGTCTTATACAGTATTTGTTATATGGGATTGAGTTGGTTCATTTATCATAGTGCTCTCCACCCTGTCCCAAGTTATGTAGTAATTTTCTAAATCATTGCTCCTGCATACTGTGTTATATTTTATTGTGTGATATATATGTTAAAATAAAGAAGGGAGTGCATCAGAGTTGTAGTCTCTCACCATACTTATTCAGTCTGTGTGATGAGCATATTATTCAAGAAGGACTTGAAGCACTTGTTGTAGAAGATCAAAGAATACAGCCTTCATGGATTGCATCTCAATGTCAAGAAAACAAGGACATCTTACCACTGGACAATAGACAGTATCTTGGTAGATGGAGAAAAAGATTAAAACAGTCAACAACTTCATCTTACTTGGATCCACAATCAAAACCATTGGTACTTTGTTGTTGTTATGTGCCATCGAGTCGCTTGCGACTCATAGTGACCCTATATACAAGAGCCCTAAATGCCATTCTATCCTGTGCCAACCTTGCCATCTCAACACCCTCATTCCCACGTGGGCACTCCAATCACAGAATTGATCCATCTTATCGAGGGTCTTTCTCTCCTGCACTTTCCCTCCACTCTGCCAAACATGATGCCCCTCTCCAAGGACCAGTCCTTCATTGCACTATGCCCGAAGTATGTCAGGCAAAGCTTCAGAATCCTTGACTCCAAGGAGCATTCTGCCTTCACCCTCTTCAGGACAAATCTGTTTGTTCTCCTAGCACTCCACAGTATATTCAACACTCTTCTCCAGCACCATAGCTCAAAGGCATCAATTCCCTTTTTTTCCATCCCTATTCACTGTCCAACTCTCTGATGCATAGCACATAATTGCAAAGACTAGGGCCTGGATCAGGCGCACCTTAGTCTCCAGCCTGACATCATTGCTCTTCAGTACTCTTGAGAGGTCCCTCACAGCTGACTTTCCCAATGCAATTCATCTCTTGAGAGGTCCCTCACAGCTGACTTTCCCAATGCAATTCATCTCCTGATTTCCTGGCTGCTGTTACTAAGAGTGCTGACTGGAGCTGAGCAAACAGAAACTGTTAACTATCTCAATCTCTTCACCACCCATATTGATGCTGCCAATTGGTCCGGTGGTGAGAATCTTTGTTTTCTTGATATTGAGCTTCAGTCCATATTGAAGACTGCAGTCCTTGACCTTCTGCAGCAAGTACTAGCAGTCAGGAAAGTCTGCAGTCAGGTACCTCTCCAAATTATTGAGGAGCAATGATGCCTGTATGAGAACCAAGGTGTGTCTGATTCCAGCCATAGTCTTTCTGATTACTTGCTATGCTGCTGAGAGTTGAACAATGAATAAGGATGACAGAAGAAGAATTGACACCTTTGAGCTGTGGTGTTGGAGAAGAGTACTGAACAGCTAAAAGAATAAACAAATACATCTTAGAGAAAGTGCAGCAAGAGTACTTCTTGGAGGCAAAGATGATAAAGCTTCACTTCATATACTTTGAGCATGTTACTAGGAAAGGCTTTTCCTTGGAGAGGGACAAGATACTTGGAAAGTCAGAGGGTTGATGAAAGAGAGGAAGTCCCTCAATCAGATGAATTGACAGTGGCTGTAGCAATGGGCTTGAGTGTGTCAGAGATTGTGAAGATGGCATAGAATAAGATATGGTTCAGATCTGTTGTTTATAGGGTTGCTATAAGTCATACTCAACTTGATGGCACCTAACAACAACAAAGCATGCTGGTGGCCTCGTGTGTAGAGAGTTACACCACTAACCTAAAAACCTGGGCTTCTCTGGCAGTTCGAATCCACCAGTAACTTATTGCGAGAAAGATGAGCAATCTCCTCCCTTCCTATTTATAGCATTGGAAACCCAATGGAGAGTTAAGAACTGTCTCCAATTCAGGGTTACGAATTGGGGTCAATTCAGAATGGACAGTTAAGACTTGTACAAAAACAAACTACCAACCAACCAACCAACCAACCAACCAACCAACCAATTATTCAGTGGCAATGAATTTTGAGGTTCCAGTGAAAGGATCCCTGATGGCACAACGGCTGCTCACAGATCTGTGATTAGAATCCCTATTCCTGTCACACTGGCAACTCTATAGGGGAAAAGATGTGTTGATCTGTTCTTGTAAAGATAACAGCCTAGGAAATCCTATGGGGTAGACCTGCTGTGCAATATAGGGTTGCTAAAGTCAAGATCAACTCGATATCCCCAACAACAGTAGCCACTGAAATGCCTAAGCTATTAGGCAGGAGGTCTGGTTATCACTAATATTTGTTGAGGTTTCTGGATAGATGGCATGAGCAAACAGTGTATGATCAGCTGCTAACCCAACCACCCAAGAAAGAAAGAAGAAAGGCCTAGCTGACTGCTCTCATAAAACTTATAGCCATGAAAACCAACGAAGGCATTCTACTCAGCAGTATCATGGTGAATCAGGGCCAGCTCAGAGCAGAAAACAATATTTGCTGAGAACCTACTATTGAGATGCGCTGTGAATGTCTGTCAAATGAACTGTATTAAATTTGACATTAGGGGGTTGCTACCTCAGTTATTCTGATCTGAAAAGTCTTTAATCTTGAATTCCCATGTAACACATAATAAATAAATTTCTGATACTACCAATTCTATAATCTTGAAATTCTGGAGATTAAATAATTGTAGTGAATACTACTAAAGGACAACTCCCTAATACTTCATTTTTACTACTCGTAAATAATCACCACTATGTTAATTAACACTGAACAACTTTTTACTCTGTCTCTTCATTCAAGGGCTTTAATTTTTTATAATTATTTAGTCTTTTTAAACCAAAGATTTTATATTGTCTATTCTAATTTTCAATGTTTAACTTCAGTTTGATTAAATGCTTAAATATTGGTACTAAGTGAAAAATGAGGTTGCTAAAGGTTAATACTCTAATGCTTTTAATAACTATTAGTGTTATTTCTGCAATCTTGTCAAAATGATACAAGTTCATTCTGAAAGGACTCAGAAGAATTGCCTACTATAAAGGAATGACTCTCTATACTTAAAAAAAGAAAAGAATAATCAACAAACCAACCAAGAAAGAGCAATCATTTTCCTGTATATAATTTTTAAAATGCCTATTCTAACTATGGCATTAATATAAAGAAAGGCGTAAAACAGTCATATATACTATATAAAAAATGTCACTTAAAAGTCTTGTAAGTAAAGACATTTTGGTAACATTTCATCAAACACGATTAGGGAAAAGGGAAGAGGGATAATAAGAAGTTTTATGATATTTAATTCTACATTTTAAAGGGCATTTACATATAGGATCAAGAAATCTAAAATTAATGGAGGAACGGTAGAGTGTCAGGGCCATAAATGGTGAAACTTCAATATCTCCATTAGGATGACACAAGAAAGTTGGTAACTGAATTGTGGAGATGGAGGAGAGTACTGACTATCCCATTGACTGCTGAAAGAACAAACAAGTCTGTCTTGGAGCAAGTGCAACCAGGGTACCCCTGAGAGACAAGGATAATAAAATTTCATATTTCATACTTTGGGCACATAGTCGGCTAGTTTTTTGAAAAGGCCATGTGTTTTGGAAAAGGTGGATGCTCATAGGAGGAGCAGATGATTCTAAATAAGATTAATGAGCCAAGTGACTGTGACAATGGGCTTGAGTATTTCGGAGATGATGAGGATGGAACAGGATAAGGTAAGGTTTAGATATGTTTTTCATTGGGTGGCTGTCAGTGGTAGTGGACTCAACAGCACCTAACAATAGCAACAAATTATCTTTGGTATTTTTTAGTTTTAAAAAACTATACAAAGGAAATTTCCTCGGTCATTTAAACCACATGATTATCCCCACACCACCCTAGAGTAAGGACTTTTAGAAGGTGCTCATACACTTTGCCACTTTAGAGAATAAAAATATTTTCCCAGGTATATTTTGAGTGGTATGAAATGTGAAGAGAGCTAAAGTCAGTCAGAAATTAAAAAGGGGAAAACTCACTCAGCATTTCTCAAGGTGAAATAACTGAAGAAGTAATTTGAGCCTCAAGTTGCAAAACTGAAGGATGCTGTGAGCAAAATCTTAATGATCCAGAAAACATCAAAAGAAGATGAAAGGAGCACACAGAGTCACTATATCAAAAAGAACTGACTGACATGAAATAATTTTAGGCAACAGTGTATGAGCTAGAAACAATGATAATTAAGGAAGAGATTCAAGCTGCACTGAAGGCATTGGGGGGAAAAAGGCCCCAGGAATTGATGGAATACCAATAGACATATTTCATCATATAGATGCAGCTCTGAACTCACCACGCTGTGCTAGGAAATCTGCAAGACAGCTAGCTACCTGGCCAACTGACTGGAAGGCATCCCTATGTTCTCATTCCCCCAGAAAGTGACCCAACAGAATGTAGAAACTATTAAACAATATCATTAGCATCACATACAAGCAAAATATTTTTTTAAATTTTATTTTATTATTTTGTGTGTGTGTGTGTGAGTGTACCGTCAAATCAGATCTGACTGGTACAGGAGGAGATATTCCCTCCTTCCCCGGCAGAGCATCTGGTGGATTCGAACCATGCGCCTCTGGGATTGTAGTTGCAGCTCCTTACCACTAGGCCACCAGAGCTCCCCTCAAAATCTTGCTTAATAGTATTCAAAACCAGCTAGAACTTGCAGAATCAACAAAGAACTTCTAGAAATCCAAGCTAGATTTAGAAGAGGCCATGGCACTAAGGGTATCACTGCTGATATCAGATGGATCATGGAGGAAAACAAAGAATACCAGAAGGATGTCTATCTGTGTTTTATTGACTATGTAAAGGCATTTGACTGTGTGGATCACAACAAATTATGGTTAACATTGAGAAGAATGGGAATCATGTAGGGAAACCTACTGCTAGACCAAGAAGCTGTTGTCAGAACAGAGTAAGGTAATACTGCAAGTGTTAAAAAAAGAAAAATATGTCAGGACCGTATTCTTTTTCTCTATACCTATTCAATCTGTATGCTGAGCAAATCACGCCAGAAGCCAGACTTTATGAAAAAGAATATGATATCAAGATCAGAGGAAACCTCATCTGTAACCTGTGTGTTATGCAGACGATAAAATTTTGCTTGCTGAAACTGAGAAGGACATGAAGTACTTGCTACAGAAGAGGAAAGACTGCAGTATTCAATATGTATTATAGCTCAACATCAAAAAAATGAAAACCCTCACCACTGGGCCTATATGCAGTGCCACAATAGATGGGGCGGGGGGAAAGTCAATTATTTCATCTTACTTGGATCTACAATCAACACCTTTGGAACTAGTAGTAGTCAAGAAATCAAAAGATACATTATATTAGGAAAATCTGCTTTTAGGGATCTCTTCAAAGTGCGGAAGAGCAAGAATGTCAGTATAAAGACTAAGGTGCACCTGATTAAAGTTATGGTCTTTTCTATTACTTGCTATACATCTGAAAATTGGACTGGATAAGGAAGAAAGAAGAAAAATCAATGCTTTTAAATTGTGGTGTTTGAGAAGAGTATTGAGTATTTAATGGACTGCTTAAAGAACAAACAAGTACGTCTTGGAGAAAGTACAATCAGGGTGCGTGCTCCTTGAAAGCAAGGAAGGTGAAGCTTTTTCTCACATACTTTAAACATGTTAGCATGGGCCAGTCCTTGACAAACGACATCATGCTTAGAAAGGAGAAGAGTCAGCATAGGAAAGGAAGACCCTCAACAAGATAGATTGACATGGTGACTGTAAACAATGACCGTAAGTATATTGGAGATGGCGAGGATGACACAGAATAGGGTTAGATTCAGATCTGCTATTCATAGGGTCACTATGAGGTGCAGTCAACTTGTCTACATATAACAAGTAGAAAAAGATTGGGCAATATTATTTTCAAGTTTATGGACCTAGGCGACATGTTATGGAAGGGAGAGGCGATCAAGTTGCTCAGTATGATCAAGGTGGACTAAGTTACAACATAAGACTGGAAAGGTTTATCCTTTTGGGGTAACTATGATGCCATTACCAGAAAAATAGGTTTTGGGAGATATGGGGAGGAGAGAGAGGCGGAGCTTTCCTGATCTCCACACCTGCTCCCAGGTACTATGAGGAACACTAGCCAGGGACTCCCGCAGACACCATTGCCAGAGAAATAGTTTTGGGCCCTTGGCCTGCAGCCCTCTGGCCAAGAAAAAAAAATTGTGCCCTGGTACTGGAGGACACATCCTTCTGTCCTGGGAAGCCATCCTCTTGCACCAGCACCTGGCTGGAAATGGAAGACAAGTGGTATTAACCCACAAGAAGTCAATTCTGGAGTGGAAGTTTAAGAACAAAGACTTTTTCTCAGAACCTTCCTGAAAAAGAAGTTGTACATGACAGTTGCATTTAACAACTTTAAACAGAAATCATACTGACTGCATCATAAGAGACTGACAGCAGCATGATATGTTCAGAATCACAGAAATCCTGATGGCTTGAGACCTAGACTATCACATCAGGGGCTGGTCAGTGGGAATGGTGTAGGCAAAAGTAGGAAGGAATGGTGGTGGAGTAGGGAAAGGGTGGATAATAAAAACCAATATGTAGCGGGGTGCGGGGGGCAGCAACATTGAATCTATTGGTCATTTTTCTAATTGGGTAAATGTCTTTCATCTGTTCTTTTCTGTAGAATGCTTGTCTGTCAGATACTATTATATATATTTAAAAATTGAGACAGACTAGGAAGAAGGATTGGCCATCCACTTCAAAAATGACAGGGTTTCAAAAACCTTATGAACAGTAGAGTACACTTAGACTATCACTTGGACTAGCAGACATGGCAATTGAGACTAAGATCTTAGAAATGGAAAGACAGAGAAGGAGGAACAGCTGTATGTAAGCAGACACTAGTGATTGGAATGTGAAATGTGAGAAGCATGAATGTATGGAAATTGGACATTGTTAAGAAATGGAATGCATAAAAATTGACATACTAGGTATTGGCATAATGAGATGGCTTGGCATGGGACATTTTGAGTCAGATGATCATATAATTTACTATGCTGGGGATGAAAAGGTGAGAAAAAATGGGGTTGGTTGGATAATTAAAAAGTAATTTCTAGATCCATCCTGAAATACAATGTGGTGAGAGACAGGATAACATCCATACGCATACAAGGAAGTCCAGTAAATACCACTATCATTCAAATATATGCACCAACAACTGGAGCCAAAGAGGAGGAAATGGAAGATTTCTACCAACTTCTGCAGTGAGAAATTGATCAAACATGCAATCAAGATGCATTGATTACTAATGGGCGACTGGAACGCAAAAGTTGGGAATAGGGAAGAAGGATCAGTAGCTGGAAAACACGGGCTCGGTGAGAGAAATGAGGCTGGAGATAGAATGATAGAGTTTTGCACATTCAATGATTTATTCGTTGCAAAT
>NW_006399924.1:1827006-1834767 GCF_000299155.1 Elephantulus edwardii | reverse complement strand
TGATTAGGGATGATAGAGAATTGATGCCTTTGAGTTGTGGTGCTGGAGAAGATTGTTTAACATACCATGAACTGCTAGAACAAACAGGTTTGTCCTGGAGAGGGTGAAGCCGGAATACTCCTTGGAGTCAAGGATTCTGAAGCTTCATCTGACAGATTTTGGGCATGTAGTAAGGAGGGACTGGTCTTTGGAGAGGGACATCATGTTTGGAGAGTGGAGGGACAGCACAGGAAAGGAAGAGCCTCGATGAGATGGATCGATTCTGTGATTAGAGTTGTGGGAAAGAGGGTGTTTGAGACGGCGAGGTTGGCACAGGATAGAACGGCATTTAGGGCTCTTGCTATGAGTCACAAGCGACTCGATGACACACAACAACAACAACAACTACAACTACAACAGCAAAAACAACATGACAACGGAAAGCAAACTGCTTCTGTTGTTTCTGTAAAAGTTTTTGATGTGCTCTTGAGGTGGGCGTCTGCTCTGTTACCTTTGGTTTTGAAGAATTTAAGATGGAAGGGCATCCACAACACAAAGAGGTGCCCCGGTGGGTGAAAGACCCCAACGACCTGAAAGTGAAAGCTTCTGAGATGTTCGAGGTCCCAAGGAACCTCCTGATGCTGGTATTCGCCCCAAATGGATCTACCTTGAGCAAGAGAGCATGACTATGCTCGAGCTGAAGGTTTTGGAATGCTCGACTTCACCAGGGTGGTGGTCTATGTTATGACTTGCCCAAGTTATGGGTTAGTCTCTGGCCAAGTGGAACTGCCTGCGGTAAGAGCGAGCGATACAGAGATTTGAAGAAGCCATGAACATCCTGGAATTAGGCCTTGGAGTCAATGAAGCCATTTCCTAGTCAGCCTGAGTAGACAAGGATGTGTAGAGTATCTGTGGCTGCAGTGGATTTCACTTGCTTTAAATTCTACTTCAACTGGGCAGGTTGGGAGAATATAAGGATTTGAGGGCCTCTAATTCATGATGTGAATATTTGTTTCGAAAATTGATAATTAAAGGCCTGCACAAGTTAAAAAAAAGTTTTTTAATGGTGGCGTAATCTTTCAGATCCTTCCAGGAATGCAATTGCGTTTGGTTTACTATTTTCCTAAGGACACCATGACTAAATTGCCACATTCTAAATCCATGTATGCCAGATCATTCTGATTACTACTTTGTCTTTGCCTTTATTAAAGTACACATATTCATGTTGTCTCTGGTGATTAAGTCCTACCTACCACATGGTTAGTTACTACTATGAAGTCAATCAATTTCATTAAGTGAAATTTCATTAATTCATTGTCAAATCTGATTTCCATGAAATATTAATCACGGTTGTCTTCAAAGATACTAGGCCTTTCATGAATTTTGTTTTTAATTATTGTTGTAGAAAGTATATCTTCTGAATTTGACAGAAGATTCATCTTTAAGATTTCTAGAAAACTCCAGCACGCTGACAAGGAAAAGATAAACAACTCAATTATAAAATAGGCAGAGTACATGGCCAACAAACAAATGAAGAAATGCTCAAGATCATTAGCTATTGTTGTTTCTGCATGTCATCAAGTCAATGACAACTCACAGCAACTCTATGACCAACAGACATTGCCCTATTCTTCACAATCTTCATGATTTCTTTTATGCTTTGGTCCAATTAGATGCTCCTTGGAGGCAAAAATGTTGAAACTTTATCTCACATATTTTTGGTCAAGGATGTCAGAAGGGGTCAATCCTTGGAAAAAGACATCTTGCTGGGAACATGGTGTGAAAGGTGAAGGGTCAGTGAAAAAGAAGACGACTTTCAATAAGATTGATTGACATAGTGACTGCGACATCAGCAGTTAGAGAGATGCAAATCAAAACAACAATGTGATACCATCTCACTTTAGCAAAACAAGCAACGTTCAAAAGGACAAATGTTGGTGAGGATATGGAAAATTTAGGACTCTCATACACTGCTGATGGGAATGTAAGATGATGTGGCAGCTACTATAGAAAGCAGTATGGCAATTATTCATAAATTTGGCAATAGATATATACCATTTGATCCATCAATGCCACTAGTAGGTAGAAATCTCAAAGAAATAAGAACTGCAACACAAACTGACATACACCTATGTTTACTGCTGCATCACTTGCAATAGCAAGAATTGGAAACAACTAAATGGAAGTCTCTATCGCTGGAAGAAGATAAGAAAGAGTGGTACACTCACACAAAGGAGTATTATACACCACCAAAAAACTATCAAGTATTTGCAAAATACTTTATAATATGGATGAATTTAGAAAAAAAATTATGCTGCATGGCATGTATCAGTCACAAAATGATAATTATGGTCTAAGATCATTTACATAAAAAGCTAAGGAAAGGTTTTGGGGAGCTCTGGTGGAGTGGTAAGGAGCTGGGCTTTCAGCTGGAAAGCATGCAGTTCAAATCCACCAACTACTCCTCCAACTTGATAGTATACAGCAACAAAAAGTAATTAAAAATTAAGTAAAACGGAAAAGAATATCTCAGTGTCTCATTTAACTTAGCAGTCTGATTCTTGTGGTTTATGGATAGAAATAAACAGCTGAAAACAGCTTTTCACCTAAGTGGATTAAAAAATACTTTTAAAATAATTACCCTTGAAGAAAGATTATAAACTCTCAAACAACTGTTTCTATGCTAAGAGAAATGCTATTGGTCTTCAATAATGCTTTCTCTAATAAATGGGAAACAACAATAAGATAACTAAAATACTCGTGTATTTAAAGGCAGTGACTTTCAAGGGGCTGTTGCCCCATATCCCAGTCTCTGTTTAAATTTTGCTTTACAGGCGTTTTAGAAATTATTAGAAGGATGGTTTCTGTTTCATTAAGGAGGCTGATAATGGCTAATTGCTAATGTGGAGCAAACAGTTCAAAACCAGACCAAGAATGAAAAGCTAATTAGGTAGAAATGGTACAGCTGTACTGATTTACTACTAAACTCAAATATGCTTCAAAAACTTGGCATAAAAGAAAACTACCATGCAACCAACCAATCTCTTAACCATATTTTAATTTTTTTTAACCTTTGACCACGGTTGGAAGTGTTCCAGAATACAAAGTAAAATTTGGAGTTTATGGAAAATAGTCTGTGAACAGCTAAAACATTCTGGATTTCCCTTTCATAAAGCAGAGGAAAGAGTGAGACAGCGTCTTAATTTCAGATTATTATAAAAAGATTAAGTAATGTTTTAAAAAGTATTATTAAATAAACAATTGAATGGGAAATATAGCAAAAAATTAAAAGAAAAAGGGAAAACTCAGTTGTATATCTTACCTTCTTTTTCTGTCATCCTTATTCATTGTCCAGGTCTCAGATGCATAGCAAGGAACTGGAAAGACCACGGCCTGAATTAGATGCACCTTAGTCTTCAAACTGACATCATTACTCCTTAATAATTTGGAGAGATCCCTAACTGCAGATTTTCCCAGTACAATTCATCTCCTTATTTCCTGACTGCTGGTACCAAGGGTGTAAATTGTGGATTTAAGCAAGAGGAAGCTGTCGATAGTTTCAATCTCTTCTCTATCCATCATGACGCTGCCTGTTGGTCCAGTGGTAAGAATCTTTGTTTTCTTGATATTTAGATGCCATCCATGCTGAAGGTTGCATTCCTTGATCTTCTGCAACAAGTGTTTCAAGTTCTCCTCACTTTAAGCAAGCAAGTTTATGCCATCTGCCTAATGCAGGTCTCCCTCAATTCCTGATGCCACACTCCTCTTCATAGAGTCCAGCATTTCTGATAATTTGCTCAGCATACAGATTGAATATTTATGGAGAGAGAATACAACCATGACACTCTCTCTTCTCAATTTTAGAGAAATTGAGAAATTGTTAAAAATGAAATGGAATACATGAATATTGACATACTAAGCATTAGCAAGATGAGATGGGCCAGCTTTGACCACTTTGAATCAGATGATCATATGGTATACTATTCAGGGAATGAAAAACAGAAGAAGAACGGTGTCACATTCATAGTGAAAAAGTAAATTTTAAGTTCTATCCTGAAATACAATGTGATGAATGGTAAGATGATATCTCTTGCAATTTAGGTCCCTGAAAACCTGCTAGAGGGTCAACTATGAGTTGGTTTTAACATGACAACACATAACAACTACAACAACAACAACAACACTGAAAGAAGTTTATAAGCTGGGGAGCTCCTTGGTATGTTTTTCCATTCTTGGTAAATGAGAAGTGTTTCTATTCCTAATACATTTTTTGTGTGTACCATCAAATCGTATCTGACTGGTATAGGAGGAGATTATTCCTCCTTCTCCAGCAGACTATCTGGTGGATTTGAACCACTCACCTCTGGGATTGCAGTGCAGCTTCTTGCCTAATACTTTTTTTTTTAGTGAGAGTCTTCATTTTATTACTATGACATAATCTGGTAGTTAAAACTTCAAACATCCCATTTCTTTTGTACATACTGTATTTATACTTTTATAATATTAGTAAGATCATTAAGGACAGTAGCACCATTTTTATTTTTTTAAAATCTATTATGATAGTTTAAAAATAAACTAGAAGTCCTTTGCAATAATATGAAAAATCTAAGTTCAAACTTGATCTGCTTTCTAAAGGTAAAATATTATTAGTGTAAAATGAGAGTACTATTTTCTTATATTCTATTGCTTTTTTGTTCTCATTTATTCAGCAGTTTTATTTAACTGCATAGTTTGATGTACCAGAGACTTCATTAAGCTTTATAATTAGAAGATCAATGGAAAAAACTTAACTTCTGACTTTATAGAGCTTGTAATCTCTTGGAGATTAGTATCAGATTAGTATACTAAAACAGTATGGCAGACATGTCAGGATGCTCTGGAACCTCAAAAAAGGAGCACATTTAGACCCCTTCTGTGAGAGAAAGATATGGTGCTCACTACCTTACAGGTTACAGCTCTAGAAACTGATCAGACAGTTCTGTTCAATTCTGTGTGAGTCTGAACTGACTTCTCAGCAGTGACTTTTGGCCTCTTGTAGGCCCCTTGCACGTACCTTTCTATTTCCTGCCAGAGAAGGCTTCAGAACAGTTCCCATTCTTGTGAAATACAGAATGGACCAGCCAGGGTGGGTGGAGATTAAAGATTTTCTGGAGATAGAGCAGCATGTGCAGAAGAAATCAATTGAGTGGAAACATAATGCATTCTAGAAACTACAAGTGAATCATTTGGCCACAATAAAGAAAGTTTGTCCATGACAAACTAGAGAAGAGGAGGGCAGACAGCCTGGTAGCATCCAGCTCAGGAAAGACATGTTTTCAGAGGCTATTGGCTGTAACTCAGATAAGGAGTCAGGAAATTCCTCTAAGCAAAGGCAAGGCAGAATCAGATATATAAGAATCAAGATAGAAATAATTTAGAGTAACATTTTGGAAGCAAGTATAAAATACCTTTAAGCACTGGTTTTGTGAACTCTTTATAAAGTTTGCTTCCTAATACATTTTTAAAAAAGGTTTTAAAATCTTTTTATAAACTCTGATTTACTTACAAAGTTTGAATACATCGTTCTTCACAATTCCTAATACATTTTAGCACACATTTTTCCTGCTTTGTACAACTCAATTGCTGGATGAAAGTTTGACAGTTCAAACTCACCTGGAGGCTCCTCAGAAGGCTGCACTGGCAATCTGCTCCTGAAAGGACGCAGCTTTGAACAACCTACAGAGGCTTCTACTCTACACACATAGGGTTTCCGTGAGCTAAAATGAATAGACAGACAACTAACGACCACATAGATGTGAGTGCAGAGTAATGGCAGCCATTGTGCAACCATGAGAAAATAACAATGAAAACAGGAAAAAAGAACCATAGAAATAATCGGGCTCAACATGGTCTCAGGATACAAGATAAACACAAAATTTTAATCACAATCCTAGGTATTAACAACACATTGTAAATAAAGTTAAAAGCACAATACCATTTATAATTATGACAAAGAAAAAGACATATTACACATACACTTAACAAAACATATATAGGATTTATGGATGGATTATTACATATGTTAATGAAAGAAGTAAAGAAAGATTTAAACTGTATTAAATAGTATGTAAAAGGTTATAGTTGCCCTTTACTGTGAAGGTTTATGATAGTGAAGATGTTAATTATCTGATGTAGATGTGCAATAATTCCTAAAATATTAGCAATATTTTAAATTTTAGATTTTTTAATTTTAGAAAAAACTCCATGACAAATCTTACTCTAAAATTTATATAGAAGGGCACACCCCCTAAAATAAAGAAATATTTTTATTTTTAAATCAGTATTTTACTGTATTTTCAGAGAAAAGTTTCTAATGAACAATTATTCAGCAACATTTATTAGACACACTATGATGTTTTAACATTCTCATTAAATCCCTTTTCGATGTTTCACTTCTACCAACCTAGTTTTTCTGTTTCCTTACCCTTACTCTTTGCTTTGGCGTGCATTTTTTTTTCTTAACTTTACAGTAATTGTTGACTATTTGGTTTCATACAAGTGACTTTTTAAATTGTACTTAGGACTTAATGGTGCTAGTCTGTATGAGCTTTCCACATATTTGTTGGCTGTTGGAAATCTCCTCTTTGATGAAGTATTTACTAGTGTCTTTTGTTCAGCTTTACTTAATTATCTCACTTTTTTTTTGGTGGATGATTTGTTGAAGCGCTCTATATATTTAAAAAAATTAGACTTTTACTGAATAGGTCATAACTAAAGATGATTGTGTGATTCTTGCCTTTGTTCTATCCAGCAGATTTGCTGAAAGTTTTTTGAATCACTTCTTCAATCCCCCTCTCTATCTCTTGTTAAGATTTTCTGCCTCTATTTGTGTTAATTTAGTTAGGACATGTATTTCTAGGGAACTCTGGTGGTGTAGTCCATAAGGAGTGGTGCTGTTAAGTCAAAGACCATGCCTCTGTATAGATCAGAATCCACTGGGCTCCTCAGGAGAAATCTTCCCTGTGATTTACAGCCTCAGAAACATAGCCCTATAGCAAAGAGTTGTTAGCAGTGTGTTTCTAGAAATTTCCCCATTTTTTTCTAGGTTTTCAAATTGTGTGCTATAGTCTCCTTAATCTTATTTGGATCTGTTGTATCTCTGATTTAATGTCTTACTTTGATTATTTGTGACTTTTTTTTGGTCAGTCTAACTAATCTCTCCGTTTTATTGCTTCTATTTTCTTCTGTCTTCTACTTATTTCTGCTGTGATCTCTAGCATTTCTTTTTTTTTAAAAAAATAATTTCAATGGACATTTACAGAGAGTTTGGATTGCCATTCATTCAGTATTGCACTTTTCTCCCCCCCCCCCCCCCCGTTTGCTCTTCTCTTTGAAAAGTAAAAGAAAATTCCTTCATTCGTATACAATCCTCCCGTACCCCCTCACTCCCACCCCTAGTATACTCCACTCTATTCCGGACTCTTAGGATAATCATAATGCCCTATAATATATTGCTTTTAAACTGTTCTCTCCCTCATCCGTTTTAATGCAGTATACATAATTCATCCCGTTTTCTTAATTCTTACCCGGAAAAATGGGCACAGGATATGAGCAGACACTTCACCAAAGAAGACATTCAGATGGCCAACAAGAACATGAAGACATGTTCAAAATCCCTAGCTCTAAGAGAGATGCAAATCTAAACAATTATGAGATATCATTTCACCCCAGTGAGACTAGCAAAATTTAACAGAACAGCAAGCAACAAATGCTGGCGAGATTGTGGAGAGACTAGAACCCTTA
>NW_006399924.1:1826332-1826906 GCF_000299155.1 Elephantulus edwardii | reverse complement strand
CTGAAGGAGTTGAAAAACAAATTCAAGCCACGGGTGGCAATACTTAAGGATACTTTGGGTAGAATGTTAAATGATCCAGGAAGTATCAAAAGAAGGTGGGAGGAGTACACAGAGTCACTGTATCAGAAGGAGTTGGCTGAAACAGAAGAACTTAATGACATAACTTATGAGCAAGAGCCTATGGTGATGAAGGAGGAAGTTAAAGTTGCTCTGAAGGAATCAGCAAAAAACAAGACTCCAGGAGTTGATGGCATACCAAGTGATTTATTTCAACAAACAGACGCTGCCCTGAATGTGTTCACTAAGTTGTGCCAAGAAATCTGGAGGACAGCCAGTTGCCACTGACTGGAAAAGATCGATACTTGTTTCCATTCCAAAGAAAGGTGACCCAATTGTTGTTGTTTGTTGTTATGTGCCGTTGAATCACTTTCTGACTCATAGCGACCCTATGTACAACAGCCCTAAACTCTTCTCTGTCCTGTACCACCACTGTCTCAGACACACCCATGCCGGTTACCCCAGTCACTGACTCAATCCACCTCATAGAGGGCCTTCCCCTCCTGCGCTGTCCCTC
>NW_006399924.1:1813583-1824649 GCF_000299155.1 Elephantulus edwardii | reverse complement strand
ATATATGCACACCCATGTTTATCCCGGCTTTGTTCACAATAGCGAGGAGTTGGAAACAACCTAAATGCCCATCAACAAACGAATGGGTAGAGAATCTGTGGTATATTTGCACAATGGAATACTATGCTGCATTGAAAAACAAGGCAAGAGAGTGTTTATTTCATTTTTCAAAGAGAGGAGCGAACTGGGGTGGAGGGAGGGCTGGGCGGGGAGAGAAGTGCAGCAATGAATGAATGGAAATCCAAAATCTCCGTTAAAAAAAACAAAACAAAACCCCCAAAATGAAGTAAATTGATTCAGAAATGTCAAAAAGAAAAACAAGGAACTCATGCAATGTTATCAAAATGGGTGACCCTGGAGGACACTATGCTGAGTGAAATATCCCAGTCACAAAAGTATTTCCTTTCTTAGTAGCTTTGGCCTTCATTTGCTATTTATTTTCTATTTGCTTAAGTTTTTTGATTAAAAGATTGATTTTTTATTTTTCTTCTTTTTTTACTGTATTAATTACAATGAATTTTCCTGTGAACACTGATTTCACTGCATTCCAGAGATTTTGACTTTTAAAAAATATTTAATTCTCAAACCTAACCATTGCTGTTGAGTTGTGTACACTGATGGTAAACCTCCATCGGGTCTCTGAGGCTGTAACGCGTGTGTGTGTGTGTGTGTGTGTGTGTGTGTGTGTGTACTGTTGAATCAGATCTGACTGGAGACTGCCCCTTCTCCAGTGGAGCATCTGGTGAATTTGAACTGCTTGACTTTGGGATTTCAGCACAGCTTCTTGCCACTAGGCCAACAGAACTCCCTTGAGGCTGTAACTATTTATGGGAGAAGAGGATTCATCTTCCCCCTCTAGAGCAACTGGTGGATTTGAATTACTGAACTTTGATTATCAGCCTAGCACACTGTGCAGTACATCACCTGGGCTCAAGTATTTTTAATTTCTTTTCCCCATTTCTTTTAACTCCCAGCAATTTTTAGTAGTCTGTCCTTTAGTTTCCATAGAATTATTTTTTTCTTTTATTATTCCTGTGGATTTCTAGCTTTATACTGTATAATCACAGAAGATGCTTTATAGGATAGGTTTGTTTTCCCCCCTCTGGAATATCGTCTATTCTAGAGACTGTTGGATGAAGGAAAGTCTTTATAACAAATGGTGTGAGAGCAATTTAATATCTATAGGCAAAAATGTGAACCTTGGCCTAAAAATGAACTATAGAATGAGTGAAATGTAAAATAAGAAAACATAAAAACAAAAGCTTAAACAAACCCAAAGACAAATTAAAAAAGCACAACCCAAGGTGGGGGGGAATCTTTGAGATATAGTATTAGGCAAAGAGTTCTTAGACTTAACACCGAAAGCCAATTAATTAAAAACTAATTTGTTGTTAGTGTGTGCTGTAGAGTTGCCTGCGACTCATAGTGACCATATGCACAATAGCTCTGAACCCTGTCCTATCTTAAGCCAATCTCATCATCTCCAAAAAACCTAACACCATAACCCCAGTTACTTTGTCAATTAATCTCATTCAGGGTCTTCCTCTCCTGCTCTGTCCCTCTACCCTTCTAAGCATGATATTCTTCTCTAAGGACTGGTCGCTTCTGAAAACATGCCCAAAATAGGTGAGATAGAGTTTCAAAATCTTTGCCTCTAAGAAACAACTTCATTTCATTCTCTCTATGACAGATCTGTTTGTTCTCTTGGCAGTTCACGGTATGTTCAATACTCTTCTTCAGCAACACAGCTCAAAGACTTCAATTTTTCTTCTGTCATCCTTAGTCATCGTACAACTCTGATGCAATCCAGTAATTTGGAAGATCATGGCCTGGATCAAGTGCACCTTAGTCTTTACTGACATAATTGCTCTTCAGCACTTGGGAGATGTCCCTGACAGCAGATGTACCTGTGCAATTCATCTTTTGATTCCCTGACTTCTCATGCCAAGAGTGTTTATTATGAAACCAAGCTAGCTGAAATTGTTAACAATTTCAATCTCTTCTCCATCTATCATGGTGCTGCCAATTGGTCCAGTGTTAAGGATCTTTGTTTTCTTTATACTGATCTTCAGTCTACATTGGAGATTACAGTCCTTGACTTTCTTCAGAAAATGCTTCAGGTCTTCATTTCCTGGAGACATAGATGCAGCTGCTTTTGCCACTGGCCCTGGGGCACTACTGTCACTGGACATAACTCCTGAAAGGCGACACCAAGAAGACTAAGGGTAAGCTGGAAAAAGACTATGAAGAGGAGCTAGATGAGACTCTGTCAGAGAGACTACTGGGTCTGGATGGAGATGTTCCCAGAGAGAGTCTGCTTCATGGCCAGAGCCACTTTTCTTTTTTTGCTTGTTTGGTTTTTTTAAAACCGTGATTTTAACAAAAAGTTACAGAAAAGTTGGATTTTCATTCATTCATTGTTGCACATTTTCCTCTATACCTCTGTCCCCAGTTCACTTAAAAAAATAAATAAATCATACATTGTTGCATAATTTTCTCTCTCCCTTGCCCCTCAGTCCACTTTTCTATGCACATTTTATTTTAGACTGTTGTCCTACAAATACTGCCTAATCATATATTCCTTTTAAACGATCCTTTCCTTCATCTGTTCCACTGCAGTGTTCATTCTATTACCCCTCTTTTCTCAGTTTCTCCCAAACTCTCATGTCAGTCCTGTTTTATAATAGCGGTATTATGCAGTATTTATTATTTTGTGACTGAGATATTTATGTAGTATAACGAATGCCCTTCAAGGTCATGCATGTTGTGTATTATGAGTTCCTTGTTTTTCAATGCTGTGTAGTATTCCATTGTATGAATATACTATAGTTTTTCTATCCATTAATTTGTGGGCAGTTGGATCGCTTTCATCTCTACTGTTGTGCATAACACAACAATAAGCATGGATGTACATATATCTATTTGGTTGGTGACTCTGGCTTCTTTAGGGTATATTTGTAGTAGTGAAATTGCTGGACAAATGGTATTGCTATTTCCAACTTTCTGAGAAAGTGCCAGGCTCCCTTCCATAGTGGTTGTACAATTTTACATTTTTACAAGCAGTGAATAGGTGTTCCAATCTCTCCACAACCTTGCCAGAATTTGTTGTTTGTTGCCCTGTTGGACTTTACTATTGTTATTGGTGTGAGATGGTATCTCATAGTTGTTTTGATTTGCATTTTTGTATAGGTAGAGATTTTGAGCATTTCTTAAATGTGTCTGCTTGCCACCTGAACACCCTCTTTGATGAACTGCCTATTCATATTCTGTGCCTAATTTTGATTGAATTGTTTACATTTTTCTAGTTGAGATCAGAGTCACTTTTTATCTCTCCCTCTTTGTGACTCAAAAAAAGTACTGATTTTGCAGGGCATCTTTATGGATTGGGACTACTTCTTTTATGATCCTGGTTCTCCCTGTTGTCTTTGAGGCAGAGAAATTGCAAGTGGAGCAACAGCAACAATTGCAGCAGAGACAGACACTTCTCTAGCCCAACACAGGGCTGTCAGAGGAATGCCAGGGATTGTACCTTCACTTCCTGGAAAGATGTAGATTGTTACTGTGGTATGTGAGCTGTCTTATTGAGAGAAGTTTGAAATTCAGCAATGCTTTTCTTTTTTTACACACACACACACACACACACACACACACACACACACACACAGAGTGGTCCTCAAACTTTGTTTTGAAGAAAATGTTTTAGTTATAAAGAGTTTGGATTATAATTATTTGGAAAGTGTTTAGTTAAATTTAAGACTTGTTGGATTTGTTAACGTGTAGAGTGGAATCTATAAATTTTTACACAATTAATGTATTGTAAAAAGTGACACAACTCAGAGTACTTTTCACACTTAAATGTTGCTTAGCGTCTTCCCTTTTTACTCTATGTCCCTAACTTTCTTCTTTGTGACAGAGCTACTCTAAGATGGTCCCTAAAAATCCTATCTATGATATCTTGTGTAATGGGGTGTTAGGGCCTGAAACACGCTTCTAAGAAATAGGCTGTGGCACAGGTGAAATATCTTCACTTCCATGAATATTTTATATTCAATTGTTACGTCAATCTTGCTAGCAGATGGAGGGGCAGTGAATGAAAGAAAGAATGAAACAGATTGACATGGTGACTTCAGCAATGAGATGAAGATGGCACAGGATAGGGCAGGGTTCAGGTCAGCCACTTGTAGACTTATTATGAATGATAGTCAACTAGACGGCACCTAACAACAACAACAACAATAACTTAAAGGTTGGGGAAAATGTTTGCAAACCATATGTGATAAAGGACTAGTATGCAGATTATATTAAGAACTCTCAAAATTTGTGAAAAAACAAGATAACCAATCAGGATATGGGGAAAATATTTAAACCAATATTTCACTAAAGAAGTTGTACAGATAGCAAATTAGCACATGAAAACATATATAATTCATTATTTGTCATCAAATGAATGCAAATTAAAACTACAGTGAAATATCACTAAACATCTATAACAAAAACACATTGCAGCAAGTTGGAACCAAATCATAGCTGAGTCTTTAATCAGTTTTCATAAGAGGAAATTGCCAATCCTTCTCACATGGAGCAAACAGTGGGTTCAAACCATTTGCCTCTGACTTGGCAACACAACTACTTAGCCACTAGGCCACCAGAGGTCCCTAACCATCTATGAGAATGGAATAATATACTGAAGAACAATGATGTCATTCTGGAGACTAAGGTGTTTCTGATCCAGGCCATGGTCTTCACAATTACTTGCTATGCATCAGAAATCTGGACAAGGACTACGGATGATAAAAGGAGAACTGATGCCTTTGAGCTGTGGTGCTGGACAAGAGTATTGAATATATTATGGACTGCTAGGAGAACAAATAGATTAGTCCAGGGGATGATGAAACCAGGCTTCTCCTTGGAGGCAAGAATTCTGAAGCTTTGTCTGACATACTTTGAACATATTGCAAGAAGGGATCAGTCCTTGGAGAGAGACATCATGCTTGGGAAGGTGGAAAGACAGTGAAAGAGAGGAAGACCCTGGATGAAATGGATTGAGTCACTGACTGGAGTAATGGAGAATAGGTTTGTTAGAGATGATGAGATTGGCACAGTACTCTGAGCCATTGTACATAGGGTTGCTATGAGTCACAAACAACTCAATGCCACATAACAACAATGGGCATTGTGAGCCATACAGCTGCAACCTGAGTGAGGTCCCTGAGTCTCAACATGGGCAAGTAGCCCTGGAGACCATCACAGCAAACAGACACCGATGGAGAGTGACGTGGACAATAGAAATTTGAATCAAAACTTTTATTAAAATAATTCATTTGAGAGTTACAGGAGCATCAAGCTGTGGTTAGGGCCCTGGCCAAAGCCAGAGGCTGCCAGCCAACCTGCTGTGGGACCCATCCACCAGAAGAAAGAAGATTAGCGGGAAATTGACTGAGTTCTCTTAAGCCCCAATAGAAATGAGTGGATCTGTTGGAATTTGACTGAGTTTTCTTGTGCCCCTGCTGACTACCCAGGTTTGGACAGGCCAGTAGGGATTTAACTGAGTTTTCTTGGACACCACCGAGCACCCAGGAGCAAGCAGGCTGGTGGGAATTTGGCTAAGTTATTTTGGGCCCCACTGACTGTGCAGGAACAGGTGGGCCAATGGGGATTTATCTGAGTTTTCTTGTGCACTGCCAACTGCCCGTGAGAATGACCAGGAATGAGCAGGCTGATGGGAATTGACTGAGATTTTGTGGACACCACAGACTGGCCAGAGATGAGTGGGTTAGTGGGAATTTGACTGAGTTTTCTTGGGTCCCTCTGGACCCAGGGCTCTTTTGGGTCAGGGGCTGCTGGGCAAGGGCACCTGGGTAAGGGCTACTGGGCAGGGACCACTGAGTGAGTGCTGCTGGGTGGGAGACAGACAGCTGGAATTTGAGTAGGAACCCCACTCTGAGTACACCCAGACAGCTGAAATCTGAGTGAGGTTTCCACAAGTGGCTGACCCTCCCCTGTGATTTCCCTGTCTTCC
Source organism: Elephantulus edwardii (assembly GCF_000299155.1). Taxonomy (NCBI): domain Eukaryota; kingdom Metazoa; phylum Chordata; class Mammalia; order Macroscelidea; family Macroscelididae; genus Elephantulus; species Elephantulus edwardii. The sequence goes on along the minus strand of NW_006399924.1, from coordinate 1,818,630 downwards.
CTCACCCCCGAATCTGCCCTCCCCTGCATTAGGCTCCACACCTGTGCTTACACATCCAGTCAATCAACTTTCCTTTAATGCGGAGCACTTTGATCTGACTTAGCTACAAGAGGCTGTTCTCACAGGTCCTGAAATTAACTTCCCCTTGAGTCAGAAGTTCAGAGAAAAACAGAGGTGGGGTAGCTGCCCAGCTGATTTCTAGATCAAGAACCTATCAATGTCTCGAAGAAAGCAAGCTATTCTTCACACTACACAAGCACAAAGCAAGATGTCATCCTCCAAAGGTAACACAGTATCAATGGATTTCCTGAAGCCAGAAAGTCTGATGGAACTTTCTGAAACAGAATTTAAAAGGATAACGATTGACTATTTTCAATGGATGAAAGACAAACTTGAAGAAATACAGGACACTGCAAGCAAAACCCAGGAGGAGCTTAAAAAACAATCCAGAACAAGGCAGATAAAACAAATGAGGCATTAATGGTACTAGAAAAACAAGAAACCATGATCCAAAATATGAGGTCCAATGTTTCAGATGCTGTCAACATGATGGAGGGACACATGAGCAGAGCTGAAGAGATGGAAAACAGAATCAGTGCAATAGAAGATAGAATTGTCACCACTGATCTGCTAGAACAAAAAGCAGAATCAAAAGGGAAGGAAAAAAGAAAACTTAAGAATAATGTGGGACACCATCAAGAGAAATAACATGCACATCACTGGAATCCCAGAACAGGAAGAAGCAAGTAAAGACACTGAAAAAGTTGTGGAAAAATTACTAGAGGAAAACTTCCCAGGCATAATGAAGAATGAGAGAATATATATATTCAAGAAGCTGAGCTAACACCATATAGAATAGATCCCAAAAGAAAAACACCAAGACATATCATAGTTAAATTTGCCAGAATCAAAGATAAAGAGAGAATTCTGAAAGTAGCGAGGCAGAAACAAAGAGTAACCTACAAGGGAGAGCAGATAAGACTAAGTGCCAATTTCTCAGCAAATATTGCATGTATGAATGTAAAATGATACAGTAATTTGGAATACAGTCTGGCAATTTACTATTAAACTAAAACTATGTAATTACCACACAGCCAGGAATTGTACTTTTGAGTATTATCATAGAGGATTAAGAGCATTATATTTGCACAAAAGCGTGTACATGGATGCTTCAAGCAACTTCCATTGTATTAGAGATTTGAATGGTTGCATGGTTAATCAAACCATTAATCAAACTTTGGTTTATCCACATGATGGCATTCAACTCATCAATGAAAATTCGACCAGATCCAAAACCACTGTCTTTTCGTTGGTTTCAATTGAAAGCAACCTTCCTTTGCGTTTCTGAGTCTGAAAATCTTTATGTGAAGAGATGACTATCAGTGAAAAATAAGAAAACTATTGCTACACATATATGCTTGGATAAATCTCCAGAGTATTATGATGCATAAAAAAGCTAATCTTAAAAGAATACATATTTTATGAGTCCATTTATGGAACATTTTTAAAATGATATTTTAGATACTTAAAAAAGTATATTCTGTTTTCATATTTTAAAATATTGATACATATTTACAAGGGAGTTCTGATGGAATAGTGATAAGGAGTTGTCCTGCCAACTCAAAAGCAAGCCGTTCAAATCTACCTGCTGCTTTGCATGAGACAGATGGGCAATATCCTCTTGTGTAATTTATAGTCTGTGAAATCCCACTAGAGTGCCAGCTATGATTTAGTTCCACCTTAACAGTACATAAAAATAGCATATATTTACACATAATTTTAAATAGCTTGGAATGAATAAGATATTAATCATTCAGTAAGTCTAGGATGTTATTATAAATAAGATGAGTACATGCAAAAATTTATAATATAATAATATTGAGTGAATTATCCTTTGTAAAATGGAAGAAGAAAGCAGATTGCCAATAAGTTGGAATATTTCTAATAGAATAAAAATCCTAATGAATTATACTTATCTTGAAAATATGTATACTTCAAAGTTAAGGATAATGAACACATGTACTTTGGGCTTCTAAATAAATTCACTCCAACAGGTTTCACTTATTCCTTCAATGTCATCATAAATCTAAAAATAATTTTAGTGTAGTAGGATGAATGGTCAAGAGGATATGAATTGCTAAAGTTTGAATCATTGAGTATTTGAAAATATGTCATTTTTTAAAAAGAAAATACATCATTTGAATGCAGTAGCTAATAATTCTTTTATAAGTAGAGGACAAAATTGGTAATTATTGAAAAGATGATACTAACTTATAAATTATTCTTGATATTTGTATACTAGTAATTAATGGGTATTGGAAGCAGGAGTGGCATCCACTTCCTAAACAATATGCCTCCAGAAACTCTATGAACTTTGATAAGTGTCGATAGTTATGGAAAGACTTCAGGTCTTTTGTTCATAGGGTCGCTATGAGTCCTGTTCGACTTGAAAACATCATCAACAACAACAACAATTAACAGGTAAAAGTTAACAAAAGAAAACAAAGATACTCACCACTGGGCCAATTGGCAGCATCATGATAGATGGTGAAGAGATTGAGATTGTTGACAGCTTCAGTTTGCTTGGCTCTACAATCAACACTCTTGGTATTAGCTGCCAGGGAAATTAAAAGATGAATTGCATTGGGGAAGTCTGCTGTCAGAGACTTCTCCAAAGTGCTGAAGAGCAATGATATTAGTCTGGAGACTAAGGTGTGCCTGATACAGGCCATGGTCTTTGCAATTACTTGTTATGCATCAGAGAGCTGGACAAGGACTAGGGATCATAGAAGGAGAGTTGATGCCTTGAGCTGTGGTGCTGGAGAAGAGTATTGAATGTGCCATGGACTGCTAGGAGAACAAACAAGTTCATCCTGGAGAGAGAGTGAAGCCAGGCTGCTCCTTGGAGGCAAGGATTCTGAAGCTTCATCTGATATACTTTGGGAGGGTGGAGGGATATTGCAGGAAAGGAAGACCCTCAATGAGATGGACTGGTTCAGTCACTGTGGTAATGGGGATAGGTGTGTCAGAGGCAATAAGATTGGCAAGGGATAGAGCAGGGTTTAGGAATGTTGTATATAGGGTCACTGTGAGTCAGAGACAACTCAACAGCACATAACAGCAAACAACAACAACAATGCCTAGGATGTCAATATTGATGCATTCTATTTCATTATCTCTTATGCTGAAAATGATGAAGAGGAATGATGTATCATTCACTGTCAAAAGAGTATTTTCAACATCTAATCTGAAGTACAAAGTTGTGAACAATAGGATACTATCCATATGCATACAAGGAAGTCCTGTTAATATAACTGTTATTCAGATGTACATGTTGTTGTTGTGTACCATAGAGTCAGAACTGACCCATAGTTGACCCTCTGATGGGTTTTCAGAGACAGTTAATTGCACAGGAGGAGATTGTCCATCCTTCTCCCATGGAGCAGTTGATGGCCTCAAACTGAGTACCTTAGGGATTGTAGCTCAGCTTCTTGTCACCACTAGGCCACCAGAGCTCCCTATGCATACCAAGCACAAAATTGAGCATTTCTACCAACTTTTGCAGTCTGAAATGGATCAAACAATCAATCAAGATGCATTAATAATGATTGGTGACTGGAATACAAAAGTTGGAAACTAAGAGGAAGGACTATTGTTGTTATTGTTAGCTGTTGTTGAGTCAAGTACAACTCGTGGCGACCTTAAAAACTACAGATCTGAATACTGTCCTATCCTGTGTCATCCTCCCCATCTCTGATACACTTGAACCCATTGCTGTCTTTACTGTGCCGATTCATCTTGATGGGGGTCTTTCTTCTTTCTCTCTTTCACTCACCTACCCTTTCAAGCATGATATCCTTTTCTAAATAATAACCTCTCCTAGCAGCATGCCCAAAGGATGAGATATGAAGCTTTGACATCCTTGCCTCCAAGAAGCATTCTGGTTGCACCTTTTCCAAGACATACTTGTTCATTCTTTTGGCAGTCCATATGATAGTATTTTTTTCTCCAACACTGCAGTTCAAAGGCATAAATTATTTTTTTCTGTCATCCTTATTTATTGTACAGCTCTCAGATGCATAGCAAGTAATTTAAAAGACCATGACCTGAATCAGGTGCACCTTAGTCTTCAAATTGATATCATTGCTCATCGGTATTTTGAAGAGGTCCCTGACAGTGGACTTGCCCAAAGAAATATGTCTCCTTATCTCTTGATTAGTCCCTGACAGTGGACTTGCCCAAAGAAATATGTCTCCTTATCTCTTGATTACTGATGCCAAGACTGTTGATTGTGAATCAAAGCAAGATGAAACCATTAACAGTTTCAATCTTTTCTTCATCTATCATGATGTTGCTCACTGGCCATTTCTCTTTTTGATATTAAGATGCAATCCATATTGAAGGCTATAGTTTTTGTATATGTGCTGCCAAAGCAAGCAGAGGAAGGCTGTATTTTTTGATAGTTTTATCTTTTCTTGAGAGTGGGGTATTGAAGTCTCCAACTACTATAGTATTGCTGTCTATGTCCTTTTTCATTTTTGTTAATGTTTGTTTTATATATTTTGCAGGTCTTTCATTTGGTGCATAGATATTTCTTATTGTTATGTCTTCTTGTTCTATTGACCCTTTAAACATTATGTAGTGACCTTCCTTATCCTTTTTTTAAAAATTTTTTTTCCTTATCCTTTGTGATGGTTTTTGCTTTGAAATTTATTTTATCAGAGATTAATATCACTACTCTTGCTTTTTTTCCTAGTTGCCATTTGCTTGGTATATTTTTTCCCTTCCTTTAAAAAAATTATTATTAATTTTAGTGAAAGTTTACAGAGACTGAGGATTTCCATTCATTCATTGTTGCACTTTTCTCCCTCCCCATCCCTCCCTCTCCCCAATTTGCTCTTCTCTTTGAAAAGTAAGGGGAACTCTGGTGGCCTAGTGGCAAGAAGCTGCACTGCAATCCCGGAGGCTCATGGTTCAAATCCACCAGATGCTCTGCCGAGGAAGGAGGGGCAATCTCCTCCTGTACCAGTCAGATCTGATTTGACGG
>NW_006399924.1:1807670-1813013 GCF_000299155.1 Elephantulus edwardii | reverse complement strand
GTCAGTTATGGTCTCTTTGGGGTATATTCCCAGTAGTGGAATTGCTGGGTCAAATGGTATCTCTATTTGCAACTTTTTGAGAAAGCACCATACTGCCTTCCACAGTGGTTTCACCATTTCTCAGTGTTTCCTGAAACGCTGGTCTTGCTTTTTACAAACTCTCTTATGTTCTGTTTTTCTGGGTATGTCTTGATCTCGCCTTCATATTTGATGGATAATTTTTCTTGGTACAGTATTCTTGGTTGACAGTTGTGTTCTTTGAGTGTTTGGAAGGCTGTAGTTTTTTATCTTCTGAAACAAAAGCTTCAGGTCCCCCTCACTTTGGAAAATATGATCTTGGTGACAGAAATGATGTTGGGGACTCTATGATACAATTTTTTACAATTAATAATTTAGTCACTGCAAATACTTTTAAATAAAACCATAAATGATGACTATATACATGGAGTTCATCTAATGCACTATACAGAAATCAGGTTGACTACATCTGTATAAAAAGATGCTGAAGAAGCTCAATAACAGTAGTCAAAAACAGGGCAAGTACTGACTATGGAGCAAATTGTCAACTACTCATAGGCAAGTTCAAATGAAAGTTGAAGAAAATGAAAATAAGTCCATGAGAACCAAAATATGGCCTTTATAATATCCTAACAATTTAAAATTTAAAGACCATTTTGAGAATATATTTGATGCATTTAATAATAATAAACAAAGAGAAGATGAGTTGTGGGATGATATCAATGGTATCATCCATGGAGAAAGCAAAAGATCTTTGTAAAAACAATGAAGAAAGAAAAGACCAAAACAAAACATGTCAGAAGAGACTCTGAAATTTGCACTAGAATGAATAAAGAATCCAGGAAAAGAATGCTGAGGTAAAAGTGCTGAACTAAAGGTTTCAAAAGGTGGTTTGAGAAGATAAGGCAAAGTATTATTATGAAATACACAAGGAGCTGGAATTAGAAAACCAAAACCAAAACCACACTCAGTTTTTCTCAAGCTGAAAGAACTGAAGAACAAATTCAAGCATCACGTTGTGATACTGAAGAAGTCTATGGGCAAACTCTTAAAAAGAAGATGGAGGGAATATACAGAGTCACTATGCCAAAAAAAATTGATCAACACCAAACCATTTTAGAAAGTGGTATGTAGTCAAGTACCAGTAGTACTAAATGAAGAAGTACAAACTGCAATGAAGGAATTGACTGAAAACTCAGCACTTCAGACTACCAGTTGAAGTGTTTCAGGAGACAGATGTGCTGTTTTATGCAGTAATGAAGAGACAGGCAGAGTTTGGACTTGTTCCTTCAGCTATCACGATGAATGGTTCAATGAAGAAGAGTTACTTACTGGTTTGTGGAGCAGGAGACCTGGGGATCCCTGGTGTGTTGACTTGGCCTATGTGCAGCTACAGTTAAGTAAGGAGACCTGCTGATCTGAAACAAACACAGGAAAATATGTAGATTCCTAAGTTTGTGGCTGATGCCAGTTTGGACCTAGCCATGGATAGCTGAGGGTGTGTTTACCAGAACCCAATCAGATGAAAAGAAGATGTTTCATTCTGAGTGCTAGTGTCAATTGTTTTGACCTGATGATTTACTATAGACTGAACCATTGTTGATATATATGGATCCAACTATAATGGAAGATTCTTCACAGAAAAAGACATGCTTGTTTTCTCAGAGTACAGGTTTGATAAGATTGGGCAACTTAAAAATGGGTTATTTAAAATGAAAAGATTAAGTGAGTAAAACAACTGGCTTATGTATTTCCCTAAATATACATGATGAGGAGGAGAAGGCTGATACTTTAGATAATGAGAAATAATGGCTAAGTAAAGCCAGAGGGTAGGCAATGGTGTTATTTTAAAAGTTGCCCATTTTTAGCCATTTCCATTAGCAGCCTCTAGTCTCCAGCTACCTTAACTGCAGACACACAGTCTTGCAAATCAGCATGGTCTTGGAAATCATCAACAAATGTGGGACAGGGATAAGAGAAAGAGTAATAACCACATTGGGCAGCAAGACTTGAAGGGAGCAAGACTTGTTATGGTAAGTCTTGAGGGAGATAGGAACTGACCCTGTTGGTGAGACCCTAGTGATGATGTTGGAGAGACTGTGGCATTGCTGTTGAAAAACTGTGACAGTGTAACCTGAAGCTTCTTGAATTTGTGCTGGCCACAATTAAAGGTTTTTGCTGTTCTTGCCAGATGCTTGAAGGAGAAACTGACTTAGAGATAAGCCTTCCCTGGGATAAACCTTGCTGGATGATTTGGATTTGACTACGGATCTGAATGAAACCAGAGTCTGAACTTATTGAGAAATTGTGACTTGGAACTTGGACTAAACCTTGGACTTGTTTTAGGTGATATTTTTTGCTTTCCCGACTCTCGAACTTACTTCCCTAATAAACTCCATTCTTAGTACCACAACTTTGAAATAGCAATGGATAAATGAACTTCTTTTCATTGGTGTGGCTTGAGAAATACCATGGGGCTGGACTGTGGGCTCTTTATCTGCTTTTTGCTCTGGGGAGATGAGGGACTGTGCTATTCTGTCCCTTTCAGAGAGACATTCCTGGCTCTGTGCCCTCATATGTCCTGTCTTCTGAATTCCAAAAAATCTGGACAATAGCCACCTGGCCAACTGACCAGAAAAGATCCATATCTGTTCCCATTCCTCAAAAAGAAGATCCATCAGAATGTGGAAATTATTAAACAATATCTTTAATATCACAAGCAAGCAAAATGTTACTAAAGGTTATTAAAAATTGACCAGGACAGTACAATGACAGGAAACACCCAGAAATTCAAGCTTGATTTAGAAGAGACGATGGTACAAAGGATATCATTGCTAATATCAGGTGAATCTTCACTGAAAGCAGAGATTATCAGAAAGATGTTTACTTGTTTTTTTTTAATTGACTCTGCAAAGGTATTTGATTGTGAGGATCATAACCAATTATGTCTACACTGAGAAGACTTATTTGTGCTCATGAGAAACCTATACTTATACAAAGAAGCTGTTACCTGAATTGAGAAAGGGAATGTAATATGGTTTAAAAGGAAGAAAGATGTGTCTCAGAGCTGTATCCTTTCTCCTATCAAAATTTGTATGTCTAGCAAATAATTTAAGAAGCTGCATTTTATGAAGAAGAATGTGGAATCAGAAGTAGAAGAAGAATTATCAACACCCTGTGTTATGCATATGCCACAACTTTGCTTGCAAAAAGTGAGGAAGACCTGAAAAAGCATGCTGAAGAAGATAAAATATTACAGCCTTCAATATACATTATATCTCAGTATCAAGAAGACAAGATTCCTCATCACTAAACCAATAGGCAACATCATTATAGGTGGAGGAAAGATTGAAGTTATATATGGTTTCATTTTACTTGGACCCACAATCAACCCCCTAGGTCACAGCCATGAAGAATCAAGGCATGCTGCCTTGAAAAAGTCTGCTTTCAAGGATCTCTCCAAGATTCTAAAGAGCAAGGATGTCAGCTAAGAGACAATACCGTGATGAGTTTTAGGCCGTGGTAGTTTAAATTGCTTCCTATGAATCTGAAAGTCAAATAATGAATAAAAATGACAGAAAAGGAATCTATGCTTTTGAACTGGGTTGGTGAAGAGTATTGAATATCCCATGGTCTGCTAAAAGAATAAAGCTTCATCTTTCATACTTTGGACACATAATTAGACCAGGCTATTCCTTGGACAGGGACATCATGCTTGGAAAGATGGAGGTTCAGCTAAGGAGAGGAAGACTACCAATGAGATGGATTAACATGATGAATTAAACAATGGGCTCTAGTGTGTTAGAAATTATGAGGATGACACAGGATAGGGCAGAGTTTAGGCTGGCTATTCATAAAGTCACTATGAGTTGTCCTTGACTCAGTAACACCTAACAACAGCAGCAACAACAATAGGTCACTAATATGCTGTTAATTATTGTAATTATTATTACTGCAGAATCAGTGCAGTACTATGGTGTACAAGAAAAAACAATAGTAAATATCTACTAAAACTTTTGGGATGGGATGTGAGAAATGATAGTTAGCTACAGAGATTTTAAAAACAGAAAGTAACAAATGGAACAAAGACTCAAAATTATTCCTTATGGAGATTATTGATTAGTTAAGTAAGAAAAAAATTATTATGTAGCATATCACAGTACTATGAAAAGTAAATCAATGACTCACAAACAAAAGTAGTTAAGGCACCTTATGAAACCTGACTTTTAAGCAAAAGAGACTTTCAAAGGTCATATGATTATTACCAATACTTATTAAGTAATACATATTGAATTGTTGTTGTTATGTGCTGTTGAGTCACTTGCAACTCATAGTGACCTTATTTACAACAGCCCTAAAATCTACTCTGTCCTGTGCCAATTGCACTGTCTCCAATATACCCATCCTGATTACCCCAGTCACTGAATCAATCCACCTCATAGAGGGCCTTCCCCTCCTGCACCTGCCCTCCACCTTCCTAAGCATGATATCCCTCCCACCCTGCCATGCATGATGTCCCTCTCCAAGGAATGGTCCCTCCTTACAACATGCCCAAAGTATGTTAGACTATGCCTCAGAATCCTTGCCTCCAAGGAGCAGCCAGGTTTAACCCTCTCCAGGATGAACCTGTTTGTTTTCTTAGCAGTCCATGGTACCATCAATACTCTTCTCCAGCACCACAGCTCAAACGCATCAATTCTCTTCTATCCTCCCTAGTCATTGTCCAACTCTTTGACGCATAACAAGTGATTGCAAAGACCATAGCCTGTATTAGACTCACCTTAGTCTACAGAGAGACACCATTGCTCTTCAGTACTTTGGAAAGGTCCCTAACAGCAGACTTTCCCATCACAATACGTCTTTTAATCTCCTGGCTGCTGGTGCCAAGACTGTTGACTGTGGAGCCAAGCAAACTAAAGCTGTGAATATATATATTGAGTGGAGAAATAAATTGACAGAAAGAAATTTAGACGCTCCAATGTATAATTATACTTTATTTTTTTTTTATATTACTTTATCTGGAACATTATTCACCTGATTCAAAAGAGATATGAAAAACAAATTTTCTTCCAAATAAAGAATATTTATAAATACTTCATATCCTGTTAGTTAATCTTTGAGAGGCAACATTTTATATTATCAAATAAAAATATTGGTAAATATCAGACATTCAATGGATCTATAAATATTTTGTTTTCTTCAGGTGTTAGTCTGGAATGTTTAAAGTTTGGTATATGGATGAAGTGAATGCAGTGGTATACCATCAGTAGTTGTCTCTTAAAAAACATATTTGCAATGAATAAGTCATTGATTATGCAAAATTCA
>NW_006399924.1:1801349-1801877 GCF_000299155.1 Elephantulus edwardii | reverse complement strand
TGTGTCGCCCCGCCCCTCGCGCCCCGCTGGGGAAGTGGAACGGTCAGAGATTCTGAGGCAGAAGCTTTTGTTAATTTTTTAAAAAATACCAGAATAAAGAAAGAGCAAGTAGCAGTTCTCCTGAACAGCCGGTGGTTCTTCCGAGGTAAAGCGGTCTTACTGACTTCTTTTCCTGAAGAAAGAACCTAGACTTCAGACAATATTTTTGACTCCACACTTCCCTTAAAGCAACTATCTGGAGTTGAGTTGTGATTTCTAAGAAAATAAGTTAATTCCTGTGGTGACTCGAGGCAGTGTAGGGCTGGCGACGGTACAAATGGGCTTTCTTCTCCGCCTGCCGGGGGACCGGCGGTGACCGCTGGCGCAGTGATGGGCGTTGGGCAGCAGTAAGGGAGAGCTCTGGCCACCTCAGCCGTGAGCAATGCCCCTTGGATTTGTTTTGCGTTCTATTTTGCAAAAGTGGCCACTGTTACTTTGTAAATTTGAATATCCCCCCCCCCCCGTTGTTAACTTCCTCACCACATTATA
>NW_006399924.1:1793283-1801212 GCF_000299155.1 Elephantulus edwardii | reverse complement strand
CCCCCCCCCCGTTGTTAACTTCCTCACCACATTATAGCAACTTCTTTTTGTCCTCGAAGCTAATGCTCTCTTGTGCATTTCTTAGGGAAGTTCACTTTTTACTTGAACAAGTGAATTTCTCTGTGCTTGCATCTTGCTGTGGTACCTCCTGTCGGTGGGGCTTGCGGGTGGTGACCGCGGGGTGATGACCGTGGGGCGGCGGACGCGGGGTGACGGACACGGGGCGGCGGGACCGTGGGGCTGTGGGGCGGTGAGGTGACGGACGCGGGGCGGCGGGCGGCGAGGCCGCAGGCGCTAGGGTAGTGGACCCCAGAGTGGTGGGCGTCGTCGGGGTGGCGGCCGTCGGGGTGGTGGGCGCGCGGGGCTTACTTTGTGGGTATTAGGGGTAATGGACGCGCGGGGCTCCCTTAGCGGACGTGGGGTGGCGGGCGTGCGGGGCTTTCGTGGTGGACTTCAGGGTGGTGGACGTGGGGTGGTGGGCGCGCGGGGCTCCCTTGGCGGACGTCGGGGTGATAAGCGTTCATGCGCTGTACCAGGCTGGAGGCAAGGAGCTTGCCAAGTCTTCTAGCAAGCTGTGGAAGAATCCGGGTAAAAACCTTCTCTCCCTTTTTGGCAGATGGAAGAGAGAAAAATGGAAAAGCAAAAACCCTTTAAATTGTTTGTGCCACCGAGATTAAACAGTAGTCAGGTGTCTGCAGTGAAACCGCAGACCTTGGGAGGAGATGCTAATTTCTTCAAGGTAATTTTGCATATCAAGATTGATTTGATTCTTCTTAACTCTTCTTTCATGGAGCAAGGTTTATTTATCTTCGTAGTGATGCTGTTGTTGTTATATGCCGTCGAGTCGCCTGCGACTCATAGCGACCCTATATGTACAACAGCCCTAAACTCCGCTCTGTCCTGTGCCAATCTCACTCACTGTCTCTGACACTCTCATCCCGATTATCCCAGTCACTGAATCAATCCACCTCATAGAGGGCCTTCCTCTTCTGCGCCGTCCCTCCACCCTCCCAAGCATGATGTCCCTCTCTAAGGACCTGTCTCTCCTCACAACATGTCCAAAGTATGTTAGACGGAGCCTCAGAATCCTTGCCTCCAAGGAGCCACCCGGTTTAACACTTTCTAGGACAAATCTGTTTGTTTTCCTAGCAGTCCGTGGTATTCTCAGTACTCTTCTCCAGCACCACAGCTCAAAGTATGTTATAATGATTTTCAGCAAATATAGTCTGACTTGCTCAAGAATTTTAAATGCCGTTGCCTTGAATGGCGTCATTCAGATAAACATGACTGTTGTCACCTCACGGAATGGAACCTAGTTGTGAAAAATCCCCCTCTTTGTTTTAAGCGATTTGAGGCATTGTATTAGTCATGTATCATGAAATCATGAAATGTAAATGAGGAGAAACTTAGAACCAAGGAAAAAGAGATTACAAGTTTCTACTGAATTACTAATATGGCTTAAAAGTTAGAGTTGCAGCTGAACTTCACATTTGCCTTTTTTCATATTGTAAGTGGAATAATATATTTTAATTTTATATGCTATAGAAAGTTTTTTATCGCTGCTATTGCTAATGATGTAACATTAAAATGCATTTCAGTAAATACTTCTCAGTTCTATATAGGGGAAAAGTCATAATGAAATTGGAGAAATTTCTAATATTCTAAACTACTAGTTAAAACTGTAATATCCTCAAATATTTAGAATAACATGTAGTTTGACTTAACCTTATAATTAAAAGCATCTAGTTAGAATTTTTGTTTTGCTTGCATAGCTAAAGCGTTCAATTGATTTTTAAAGACATTACAAGTACATTGAAAGTTTTAGTATAACAGTTAATTATTTAAGCAGATATGTGTGCAGTCAAGTTGGTTTCAGTTCATAACAAACCTGTTTACAACAGTAATGAAGCACTGCCATCCTCACAGTTCTGTGTTTGGGCCACTGTGTTAACTTATCTCATTGAGAATCTTTCTCTTTTCTTGCTGATCCTAGTTGGTGGCTTAGTGAGTAAGGAATTGCACTGCTAGATCACAGGCACAGGATTCAAATCCTCTATCCGCTTCATAGGAGAAAGACAGTCATTCTTCTTTGCAATGTACAGCCTCTAAAAACCCACTGCTGGGTCCTGTAAACTAAGAATTGATTCTGACTTGAGGACACTTAACAGCAACAACTACCAAGCATATGTTCATTTTGATAATGTGTATAAAGTTTGTTACCATGAATTCTTTCTTGTTCTCATTTCTAAGAGCAACCTGGTTATACATTTTCCAAGACAGATTTTTTTGTTTTTCTGGCTCTCTATGGTTTTCAATATTCTTTGCTGGAGCTTCTTGATTAAAACAAGCTTGAAAGCAGGAGTGCCATCCACTTCCAAAATAGCTCTGGAAAGCCTGTGAACCTGGAAAAAAGGATGAAAGTTATACCAGTGTTCATGTCTTTTTATTCATAGGTTTGCTATGAGTTGCCTACGACTCATTGACACTTAACAACAACATACTTTAATGAAAAAGCAAGTTCTTCTTTTATGTTCCTTATCCATTGTCAGTTGCATGTTTATGAGTTGACTGAAAGTAATATAAGTTAGTTAAAGCATACTTAACTTCTCAAAGTGTATCTTTGCTTCTGAAAGCTTTATAGAAGTCTTTAGCAGCATGTTTACTCATTTGTACATCTTTTGATTTCAGTAGTACGTTGTTTGCCTAATAATACATCTTTTGAATTCTTCCATGGATATAGGTTGTATATCCAAATAAAATGAAACCCTTGACAAACTTAGTGTTTTCTCAGATTACCTTGATGTGTATTACACACATGTGTATTGCTAGAATGGTATAAGACATAATGTTTAAGAACTCTTTCATCTGTGTTTCCAGAACTTCAGCAGATGTATTGAAGATGACTTTAGGTTGCCATTTGCACTGACCAATCTGTCAAAAAATGGGGAAAACATTGGTTCAGGTAGGAGACTGGGAAGCAATTGACCAACTTTTATAAAAATATTATGTATGCTGCTGATTTCTGAAAATATAAGTGTTATATTGATATCTTTGACTCTTGAAACTAGTCATAATACTTAATAAAAATGAAATTTTGATTTATTTAAAACCATTTTATCTTACAGATCCAACTTTACAAAAAGTTAACTTTTTACCCATGCTTGAGCAGGTCAGTTAAAAAAAAAGATATATAAATAAGATGTGTATAGATCTGTTTATGTATTAAATCACATACCTACGAGAAAAAGAGGGAACTTCCAAGTTGTTTGATTACCCTTTCTATTTATTACACCTATTTGGAATCTTATTAGAAATATTTTTTAATAGAAAACATTTGTTCATTTTTAGGTTGATAATTCTGAAAATTGTCATTACCCGGAAGGACTAAAAGATTTGGATTCTGAGGTCAGAAAACGTCTCATGCATATTATAATTGGGTATTTTATCATTATTTTATATATCATGTTTTCAAAGAAAGGAATATTTGGTGAAGTAGAAATTTGGCTTAATATCTAAATATATTTATACATTTATATTTATTTATAATATGTAACTATAAATTTTGTTCAAATGTAAATCCTTTAAACTATTTTTTTTTAAATTTATGAATTAAACCCTAGGCTTATTTGCTTATAATACTGTCCACTTCTTTAGGGGCAATTTAATTTAAAAGTGGAAATCAAAAGTAGAAAAAAGAAAATGGAAGCATATTGTAAAGAGATAATCAAACTGATATTTTTAAAATACAATCCTCTTAATTAATAGGTGTAAGACATTTTTAAACTATTTTACTGAGTATAAGGCTTTTATAAGTGATTTTGACTTTAATTATCTTTACATATAGGTGCCTTTAGAAGAAAGAAATTGTATCATCTCTGCTCATTAATTCAAATGTTAAATGGTTGTTGCTGTTTTATCATGTTGTTGTTATTAAGTGCCATCGAGTCATAGACAACTTATAGCAACCCTATGAACGAAAGACCTGAACACTTGTATATCTTTCATGATTTCTTCAAGTGTATAGAGTTTCCAGAGGCAAGCTATTTTGGAAGTAGATGCCACTCCTGCTTCCAAGCTTGTTTTAATTGGGGAGCTCCCCCAAACACTGTCCACCATGAGTAACCATTTCACATTTGACACATCAGTGTCACAGTGTTTAGCATCACAGCAACCCTGAGTTACTTCTGTACAGCAAATGGACAGAGCAGTGCTATACCACTTAGAAGAATGTTCGACCAAAACAATTAAAACCAAGTCTGAGGGCCACAGACTAAAATGATCCACCTTTGGCTTGGTAACATCACTTTCTGCCCACTAGGCCACCTGAGCTCTTTCATTGTTGTTCTTAAGTGCCGTCAAGTCATAGACCACCCATAATGACCCTATGAATGAAAAAACTGAGTACTTGTATAATTTTCATCATTTCTCCAGGTGCATAGAGCTTCTGGAGGCCAGCTATTTTAGAAGTTGATACCATTCCTGCTTCCAAGCTTTTTTTAATTGGGAAGAATTTTAAAATGTGGGATATACTGTATGAATATTCAATGCTGTCAGCAAGCAGTAATTTATTTGTTCAGCAAGATAACTTAAGCAAGCTAGCTAATTTTGCCTTAATAGCTTGAAAGAGTTAATGGATTTTTCAGTTTGCTCATAGGACTAAGGAGAAATTTTGTCTTAACTAATACCTTAAAGAATATTTTCTATAGGAAACTATAATTTTTATTATTAATTTTGAACAGTTGACCTAATTTAGAAAAACCTATTTTAATAGGGTTCAGAGCCAATGAGTAGACTGTATTCAAAGTTATATAAGGAGGCTGAAAAGATCAAGAAATGGAAAGTGAATGTAGAATCTGAACTGAAACAGAAAGAAAATAAGTTGCAAGAAAATAGAAAAACAATTGAAGCACAGCGAAAAGCCATTCAGGAGCTACAGGTATAATGAAATTTTGAATTATAGTTATCATGAAAAGTATTTTATTTAAGGGGGTAAATATGGTTAATCTTATTTCTCTGACATGTAGTTCAAGGAATGTACTTTCTTGATGTTTTCTTGATCCTATGTGTCATCTTGAGGAATGAGTATAGTTGTCAGGTGTTACTGTGTCACTCTGACTCATGGTGACCTAGTGTACAGCAGAATGAAACACTTCCCAGGTCTGTGCCATCCTCACAGTTGTTGCTGTCTATATTTGAATCCATTGTTTCACCTGTTGTGCCAGTCTATTTCCTTAAGGATCTTCTTCTTCTTCCCCCTTTTTACTTTATCAAGCATGATATTCTTCTCCAGGGACTGATTCCTCTTGATAACATGTCCAAAATTTGTGGGATGATGTCTCATGTAGCTTGCTTTTAAGGTTTATGCTAGCTATATTTCTTCCAAGATATATTTGTATGTTCTTTTAGAAGTTCATGGAGTATTAAATATTCTTTGCCAATACTACAGTTCAAAGACATTGATACTTTTTGCTGTTAAGTGATATTGAGTCAACAACCATTCTTAGCAATTCTATGAACAGTAGATCTGAAACTTGCCCTATCCTGTTCCATCCTCACCATCCCTGATATGGTTGAGCCATTGCTACAGTTACTGTACCAGTCCATTTTGTTGAGGTCTTCTTTGTTTTCTCTGACCTTCTGCCTTTCCCAGTATTATGTCTTTTTCCCAGGGATTAGTCTTTCCTGAAAACATGCTCAAGGTGTGTGAGATGAAGTTTCACTATCCTTGCCTCTAAAGAGCACCCTGGTTGCATTTCTTCCTAGAAAGGTTTGTTTGTTCTTTTGACAGCCCATGGGATATTCTTTTTAGGTCTTCCTTATTGTCCAGCTTCCATTATGCATATGACACAGTTGAAAATACCATGTCATGGGTCAGGCATATCTATAAGTCTTTAAACTGTCATCTTTACTTTTTAGGCTGAATTTAGCCATTGCTATACATTATTTGAGTTCTTGACTGCTGCCACTATAGGTGTTGACTGTGGATCCAAGTAAAGGAAATACTTAAGTTCAGTCTTTGATATAATGAGGTTGCTTATTGGTCTTGCTGTGAGGATTTTTTTAAAATGTTGACATGTAATCCAATTAAAGGCTATAGTCTTTCTCATAAGTACTTGAAGAATTCATTTTCAGCAAGTGAGGCTCCATTATCTGCATGTTACTTGCTATGAGTCTTCTTCCAGTCCTGATGCCTTGTCTTTTCTCTGTAGTTCAATTTCTTGGTTGATTTGATCAGCATGTAAATTGAATAACTATGGAGAAAGGATGCAATCCTGATACATAATTTTCCTGGTTTTTAAGCATTAATTATCCCGTTTCATGTTCCCAGTGAATACCTCTTGATGGATGTGTAGGTTTTGTGTGAGCACAATTAAATATTCTTACGTTTCCGTATTTTGCAATGTTACGTACATACAGGTTTATATAGGCCAGAAGTTCAAGTAGGATTTAAAAGAGGCCATGGCACCAGGAATATCATTATTAATGTCAGATGGCTGAAAGTAAGAAATACCGGAACAATGTCTATTTGTGCTTTATTGACTATACAAAGACATCTGACTGTGTGGATCATAACAAGCTGTGTCTGACATTGAGAAGAATGAGAATTCCAGAGCACATAATTGTGCTTGTGTGGAATCTATACCTGGTCCAAGAGGCTGTTGTGTGAACAAAGCAGGGGAACACGGCATGGTTTAAAATTGAGAAGGGAGTGTGTCAGAGTTGTATTCTATCTCCATACCTATTCAATCTGTATGCTGAGCAAATTATCCATGAAGCTGGACTCTTATGAAGAGGAGTGTGGCATCAGGATTGGAGGGAGACTCATCCATAACCTGTGTTATGCGGATGACACAACCTTGCTGAAAGTGAGGAGGCCTTGAAGCACTTGTTGCAGAAGATCAAGGAATTCAGCCTTCAATATGGATTGCTTCTCAATATCAAGAAGATAAAGATTCTTACAACTGGACCAATAAATAGGAAGTGTCGTGATAGATGGAGAGGATATTGTAACTGTCGACATTGTAATCTTGCTTGGATTCACGATTAACATCCTTGGTACAACCAGTCAGAAAATAAGGAGATACATTGCACTGGAAACGTCTGCAATGAGGGACCTCTCTAAATTATTGAGGAGTAATGATGTCAGTTTGAAGACTAAGGTGCATCTCTTTAGGCCATGGGTCTCTGATGACTTGCTGTGCATCTGAGAGCTGGACAGTGAATAAGGATGACAGAAAAAGAATTGATGCCTTTGAGCTGTGGTGTTGGAGAAGAGCTCTTAACATCCCATGGATGGCCAAGAAAATGAACAGATATGTCTTAGAGAGGGTGCAGCCAGAGTGCTCTTTGGAGGCAAGTATGGTGAGACTTTGCCTCACATACTTTGAGCATGTTGCTAGGAGTGGCTCTTTCATGGAGAATGATATGAGTGAGGCTGGGAAGGGTGGGGGGCTGGTGAAGAAGAGGAAGACCTTCAACCAGGTGGATTGACACAGTGCCTACTGCAGTGGGGTCTTGTGTGTCAAAATGTGTGAGGATGGCCCAGGATAGGACAGGGTTCAGATCTTTTGTTCAGAGGGTCACTATGAGTCATACTCTACTTGATGGCACTGAACAATGACAGTTTCCACCTCTGAATCCCTTTGAATTTCTGACAGTTCTCTGTCCATGAAATGCTGCTAGCATCTTTAAATCATCTTCACAATTTTACTTGAGTGTGATATTAATGGTATTAGACTAATTTCTACATTCTGTTGAATAATCTTTCTTAGGAATGGGTACAAATAGTGATCCCTTCCAATTGGTTGACTATCTAGCTCTCTTCAAAATTTCTTAGCATAGATGCATGTGTACTTCTAGTTTGTTGGAAGTATCTCATTTGCTATTTTGTTTATTTGTGCAGCTTTGTTTTTTAAAATTTCTTAAAAT
>NW_006399924.1:1790196-1793183 GCF_000299155.1 Elephantulus edwardii | reverse complement strand
AACAACAACAACAACAGGTAGTATTTGCCTTCTTGTGACTGGATATTTGACAGCATATATAATGTCTTCCAGACTTATCCATGTGTAGTGTTTTACAAATTTATTGTTTTTCAGTGCTGTATAATATACCATCATATATATGTACCACAGTTTTCATTCATTTTCTGATGGACACTTGGGCTGTTTCCATCTCTTCACTATTGTGACTAATACTGCAATAAACACGAGTGTGCATGCATCTGTCTCTGTCACAGCTCCGGTTTCTTCAGGGTATATTCTCAGTAGTTGTGATAACTGGGGCAAATGGTATTACTATTTCCAACTTTTTGAGAAAATGCTGTCTGGCCTTTCATAATGGTTTTGTCATTTTACATTCTCAGCAATGAACGAGAGTTCTAATCTCTCCACATCCCCTCCAATATGTGTTGTTGCTTGCTGCCTTGTTGAACTTCTCTATTGTTGTTTGGGTGAGTTGATATTTCATTGTTGTTTTGATTTGTCTCTCTCTCTGATAGCTAGGGATTTTGAACATTTTTTTCATGTGTTTGTTTGCCATCTGATTTTTTTTTCTCTGATGAAGAAATTCATAGCTTATGACCATTTTGTGACTGGGTGGTTTGTCTTTTTCTTGCTGAAGTACTAGAATAGTCTAGACATTGAAGATATGACTCCCTTATCAGATATGTCATAGCCAAATATTTTTTCCCAGTCAAAAGGCTTCTACTTTTTACCATGTTGGAGAGGGTTTGCTTGGTTTTTTTTGTTTGTTTGTTTTTTGTTAGTTTCATTTTATTAAATGTGACTGAAGTAGACACTATGGTGATTAAAGAATTTAGCCAAGATGGCTTAGACAGACTTCTGGCCCACCAAGACCTCTAACACAACAGCTGGGTACCAAATGACTATCTGAAGGAATGGTACAAATGAAAGAACTTAAGTGGGTCTTTTGGTACAATTTATAGAAAAGGTAAAATAAACAAGATTTGCAGGTGGCCTGGTAGTGACCACGAAGTCACCTCTGTGGCTATGGGGAAGCTGGGCTAAAGCTTCGCTCAGCTCTGCCATCACTGTTTCCCAGGGTGTGCTTGTCAAAGAGGTACTCTGCCATGCCTGAGTCCAGGGCACCCATCTTGCACTAGTTGGTTATGTAGTCACCCAGTTGTTTGATGAATTTCACCTGCTCATCTAGGTAATGTGTCTCAATGAAGTCACACAAATGAGGGTCGTTCTTGTCAGTGGCCAGTTTCTGCACTTCCAGTAGGGACTGATTCACACTTTTCTCCAAGCGTAGCGCACAGTCCATTGCGTTCAGCTTGCTCTCCCAGTCATCCCGGTCTGGTTTCTTGATGTCCTGAAGGAAGATGGGGCGGCCTCGCTGGTTCTGCAGTTTCATCAGTTTCTCGGCATGTTCCTTCACTCTCCTCGTGGGATTGGTGAAGAAAATATTTGGCAAAATTCTTCAAAGCCACATCATCACGGTTGAAGTAGTAAGTCATGGACTTAGGGTTGATCTGAGGGCTGATGGCAGCCTCCAGAGTCCTGGTTGTAGTTCTGGCGCACCTCCGGAGGGGACGCGGTCATGCCGGCGCTGGAGTGGAAGCGAGGACCTTGGGGCATCCGGCGGGTGCTGATGTGAGGAGGTGGCCTAGGACTGGCTGGAAATGACTGACAAGGGGAGATGCTGGCGAGCTCCGGGTTCCGTTCAAGCACTGTTGAAGTAGGAGACCGTAGCGACTCTCCGAAAGCTGTCTCAGCAGTTCTTTTTATATGCATAGGGTTTTGACTTTTAGGAGGTTTCCTTTATCTATTTTGTCTTTTCCTGGTTGTGGGGTTCTCTTGTTATTCTTGGAAGTCTATTCATGCTCTAGATTAGGATTTATAGAGTTCCTACTTTCTCTCTGATGAACCTTAATGATCTTGGGTTGTACTTCCAGGTCCCTGATTTATCTTTAGTTGGTTTTTGTGTGTGGTATAAGACATGAGTCTTATTTCAGTTTTCATCAGATAGTTTTACAATTTTGCCATCACCATTTGTTAAAGAGGCTATTGTTTCCCTACTTAACTGATTTTGCTTCCTTGTGAAAATCAGTTGACCGTAAGTAGATTAGTTGATTTCTGAGTTCTTGATTCTATTTCATTGATGTATGTTTCTGTCACTGTACCATGCTGTCTTAATTACCATGGCTGTGTACTAGGATTTGAGATTCAGGAGTACTACCTCATTTTTCTTTTTCAGTAGTGCTTTGCTTATTTGAGACCTGTTTCCACTCCAGACAAAACTGGAAATTGACTTTCCATCTTGTTGACGAGTGAGGTTGGTATCTATATTGGAATTGCATTGAACTTGTAGGTTACTTTCAGAAGAATTTTTCTTTTCATGATATTGAGTCTTCCTAGCCCTGGTGGCCTAGTGATCAGCAGAGGCACTGTTAACCTGAAGACATATGGTTGGAGCCCAGGTTTGGTGGACTCCGTGGCTCAGTGGGAGAAAGATGACCAATCTCCTGCAGTGTGATTTACTACCTCTGAAAACCTGATGAAAAGTCAGCAATGGATTGGTTCTGACTCTACGGTACGTAACAACAACAAACAACAGCCATGAAAATGACATTTCTTCCACTTCTTTAGATCTTTTTTTTTTTATTTCTTGTAGTAATGTTTTCTAATTTTCTTTGTAAAGGTCTTTTTTATGTCTAATTAGATTTGTTCCTTAGTATTTCATCTTGTGGTTAGCTATTGCAATTGGTATTTGTTTTCTTATTTTCTTTTCTATGCTCTCTCAAAGACAGAGGAGGAAGAAAAGACCAAAATAGATGTCAGAAGAAACTCTGAATATTGCACTGGAGCTCAGAGACGCCAAAGCACAAGGAAGAATTCAAGATACTAAAGAGCTGAACAGTAGATTTCAAAAGCAGTGTGGATGACAAAGTAAAATATTACAATGACATGTGCAAGGAGCTGGAAATCAAAAGGAAAATCAAAAGGGC
>NW_006399924.1:1781711-1788411 GCF_000299155.1 Elephantulus edwardii | reverse complement strand
AGTGGTTGCACCATTTTACACTCCCACCAACAGTGAATAAGGGTGCCAGTCTCTCCACAACCTCGCCAGCATTTGTTGCTTGCTGTTCTGTTAAATTTTGCTAGTCTTCCTGGAGTGAGATGATATCTCATGGTTGTCGCAGCTTTGTTTTGATGGCAGTTCCTTCAGTGCAGCTTGGACTTCTTTTAATACCATTGAGTCTTGATCATGTATGACTATTTTTTTCCCTTTTTGTTGTGCATTATTGAGTCGGATACGACTAATGCAGGAGGACATTGCCCTCCTTCTTGAGCAGAGCATCTGGCCCTTTTGCAGCACAGTTTTTTGCCATTAGGCTACCAGAGCTCCCTTCATGTATGACTTTTTAAGGTTCAGTATTGACTAATTTTTATTAGATACCATAACTTTGTCTGTTTATTTACTTATGATACTTCCAGAATCTATCATTCAATATTTTACTTGTGAAATCTTCCAGTATTGCAAGTATTTATCAATTTTTTCAGCTTGTAAAATGTTGAGCATGAAAAAAAAATTTAAAAAATGTTGACCATACTCTTTCCTTTGTGGTTCTAATTTTGCTCATTTTCATTATAATACTTTATTTTGCCATCTTGAGTTATCCTTTGCAATCTTCTATTCATCTAATTTATTTCATCATTTCTTCCATTTGCTTTAGTTGCTCAGTATTCGATAGCCAAGTTTCAGAGTCTCTTCCAATATCCATTTTGGTCTTTTTTGTCTTTGTAATGACTTTTTTTCCCCTTTCTTTTTTTGATGGCAACCTTGATCGCATTCCAGAACTCATCTGTTCTTTGATAATTAGTGTTTTGTATCTCAAATTTAGCTTGAGATGGCATCTTGATTTCAGATGGGATATCCTCAAAGTTATTTTACTTGGCATTGTGGACTTTTAAAATTTTCTTCACCATAAGCTTGCACTTGCATATTTAGACAGCTGGTGAGATACTCCACAGTTAACCTTTGGACTTGTTCTGACTTGATGTTATTTGAGCATCTCCATTTCTTTTCTTTTTTTTTTTTTTAATTCTTGTTGTATCATTGAATCAGATCTCACTAGCACAGGAGGAGATTTCTCCTCCCTCTACAGAGTGTTTGGTGGATCCAAACTCTGGTCCTTCAGGATTGCAGCACAGATTCTTGCCTCTAGGCCAACAGAGCTACCTCTATTTCTTTTTTCTACATATATAGGTGATTGGATTATTGTACATTCTGTTTGATGATGCATGTGTATGTTGTTGTTAGGGGTTGTCAAGTCAACCATGACTAATAGTGATTCTATAAATAAAAGATCTGAACCTTACCCTACTTATCCTGTGATATGGTTAAAATCTCACCTTGTTCAAACTCATTGTTACCCAAAATTAAAAAAAAATCCCTTACCCAAAATAAAAAAAAATATAAACTCATTGTTACAATCGCTGTGTTAGTCTGTTTTGTGGAGGATCTTCCTCTTTCATTGATCCTCTCTACCTTTCCCAGCATGATGCCTTTTTTGGATTAACTGTTTCATCCTGACAATGTGTATAGAACCTGTTCATGTTGCTGATATTCCTGCTATATTTGTTAGAAATATATTTAGAAAAATTTACTTCAAAGTACTGTTGAATGCTTTTTCAAAATGATTCTGAAGACTTTATTTTAGATTGATAACAATGAGATCCATGTTATTGTGAGAAATCCCTAAATACCAACAAAAATGGCCCTTTAGGTTTGGCAAGTGAAGGATTCTTATAGACTATCATAACATTAGCAAAGAAATGCTGTTTAAATATTATACTCATGTTTGTTTTGCTAAGCCAAATATGGTGACTGTTTTTTTCTGTTTTATAAATTAGTTTGAAAATGAAAAAGTTAGTTTGAAATTAGAAGAAGGAATTCAAGAGAATAAAGATTTAATAAAAGAGTAAGTAGTTTATTTATTCTTTTACCATAAATTTACTAAACACTTTCTGTTTGTTTTATAATATTGTGAGTAGAATTCTATCTAGATTCTGTGGAAAAAAGGGAGAAAATGTCCTTTTTACATTATTTCATTTGGCAACAGTCATTATGGCCGTCTACTTCCTTGCTGTTTCCCCGTCCCCATTTTCTTATTCAGCTGGAGCCTAGCTCAGGACTTTTGCCTTTATATCGAGATGAGTTGATGCTGTTGGCCCAACAATCATAGTTTGGGTACCATTTTCTCTACTCCTATTTCCCAGTAGAGAAAATAATGCCAGGCTTGATTGTACAATGGTTGGACAGTCAGAAAATTACCTCATTTTGTGTTTTAAAGTTTAGAATCTTTCCAAGATAATTTATAAATGAAAATCCCAATCTTGTCTTCTCATTGCTTTTCTTTAAACAAATCTGGAGTTGTTCACTAAAAGGTTATTTTTAGCTACTTGGGTAAAACTTGTTAAGGAACTATCATTTTTACATTTAAAAAGAGGCCATTTAAGTCATCTTTACAAGTAGTATAGCAATGAACTTTTTGTTCATACTGTTATTTGTGACCAATACCTGATATATACCAGACATCCGAATATTTTAAAGTTACTTCAAAAGTTTAAATTTTAGTTGTACATTTTGTAAGTTTAATTTATGATTGTGATTTTGAGATTAGATTGTGTTTAGAAAAACTCTTTTCCTTTGTTTCAGGAATAATGCTACGAGGCATTTGTGCAATTTACTCAAAGAAACCTGTGCTAGATCTACAGAACAGACAAAAAAATGTAAATATATTGTTTAATGTGATTTAGAAATTTATTTTTATTTATTAATGATGAAGTAGAGTTGGGGAAGGCCATTTTGCTTTTGGGTAATCATTTTTATTTAACTACTAAGTTATATATATGCTTCTAATTTCTTTATTTAAGTTGTAAATAAATTCTTAGTTCTTTGAGCTTATTTTGCCTTTCATTCTAACATTTATAGATATTTTATTTTACATTGTAATTACAGTTTTATTTGATCATATACATTGCTAACATTAATTACAATTGTTGTTACATGCTGTCAAATCACTTACGACTTTTAACAATCTTATGAGCAGTGGCTCTGAACCTTGGTCTATCCTGAGCCACCTTCACTGTGTCTGAGATACCTGACCCTATTACAGTCACTGTGTCAATCCATCCCAGGCATGGTCTTCTCTCCTGCACTAATCCTCCACCTTTCCAAGCATGCTGTCCTTCTCCAAGGACTGGCATTTAACAACAACAACAACAATGAACATTTACAGAGATTTTGGATTTCCATTCATTCATTGTTGCACTTTTCTCCTTGCCCACCCCTCCCCTCCAGTTCACTCCTTTCCTTGAAAAGTAAAAGAAAAATTCCTTCATTAGTATATAATCCTCCCCAACCCCCGCTCCGTATACTCCAATATGCAACCTTCATTCCTATCATAACCATCACCATGGATTCTTATCATAACCATAATACCCAATCATATATCACTTTTAAACTGTTCTCTCCCTTATCTGTTTCAATGAAGTATACATAATTTATCCAATTTTTCTCTGTCTCATCCCAATCCTGATGTCAGTCCTGTTCTACAATTATGGCACTATGTAGTATTTGTCCTTTGTGACTGAGATATTTCACTCAGCATAATGTCATTTTTATTCATTGTTCAGCTCTCAGATGCACAGCAAGCAGTGGAAAATACTTTGGCCTGTATCAGGCAAAGCTTAGTCTCTAGAGTGACATTATTGCTCTGGAGAGATCCACAACAGCATATTTTCCCAAAGCATCTCATCATTTGATTTCCTGACAGCTGAGGCTAATGGTGTTGGTTATGGATCCAAGTAAGATGAAGTCACTGATAGTTTCAATCTTTTCTCCATCTATAATGCTGATTGGGTCAGTGATCAGGATCTTTGTTTTCTTTATGCTGAAATGCAGTTCATATTGAAGTCTGTAGTCCTTGATCTTTGCAGCAAACACTTCAGTTTCTCAGTTTCGATGAGTAAGGTTATATAATCTGCATAATACAAGTTGTTGATGAGCCTTCTTCCAATCCTGATGCTGCATTCTTCTTTATGAAGTCCAGCTTCCTTTCTTCAGCATGTAAATTGAAAAAGTATGGAGAAAAGATACATCCCTGACACACTCCTTTCTTTATTTTGAACCACGCAGGGTTCACGAACACTGTTCAAACTACAACTTCTTGATATAATGAGCCAAATCAGGTTTTGCATTAGCCCAGTCAGGTGTTTGGGATTCTCATTCCTCTCAGTGTTAGTTACAGTGTGGTGTGATCCACACAGTTCAATTCCCATACATAGTTAATAGAACACAAGCATTCTTTTGATACTCTGTACTTTCTGCCATGATCAATCTAGCATCAGCAGTGATATTCCTTGTGTCATGGCCTCTTCTAAAACTAGTTTGTATCTCTGGAAGTTCTCTGTTAATAAACTCATCTTCAGTTAGATTTAGGTGTATGTGATAATAGTAATATTATTTGATAATGTTTGCACTCTTGGATCACCGTTTTTGGAATGGGAATAAATAATCAATCTCTTTGGGTCAGTTGGCTTGGTTGTTGTCCTCCAGATTTCTTGGCACAAACTGGTGAACACATTGAGGGCAGCAGCTGTTTGTTGAAATATTTCAATTGGTATTCAGTCCATTCCTGGGGCCTTATTTTTGCCCTTTCCTTCAGCGTAGCTTGAACTTCTTCCTTTATCACAATTGGTTCTTGAGCATATGCTGCTCTTTTTTTTTTAGTAAAATTAATATTTTATACTGGTTTACTTACAAAGTTCGTATACATTGTTTTTCACACTGAATTTTCCCACATGCTTTGCCTACCCTGCCCTCCACCCATCAAATTGTGTGACACTATAATTAACCACGTCCTTCCCCCTTCCTGCCCTGACCCATCCTTACTTGTATGCTCCTGCATTTCCCCCTTGGATCCTCATACATGTTCTACAATAATGATCTTATATAGTATTTGTCGTTATGGGACTTAGTTCACTTACATATGCTACTTGAAATGATTCTGTGTCAGACAATTCTTTTTGATACAGTGACTGTGTGTATTCTTTTCATCTTCTTTTGATGTTTCCTGGATCATCCAGGATTTTGCCCATATCATCTTTCAGTATTGTAGCTCAAGGTCTGAAATTTTTCTTCAGTTCCTTCAGTTTGAGAAATGCAGAATGTGTTCTTCCATTTTTATTTTCTGACCCCTGCTTTTTGCACATTTTATTATAATAATTTGGGTTGTCTTTCTGAACTACCCTTTGAAATCTTCTGTTAAACTCTTAACTTCATTTCTTCCCTTTGTTTTGCCTTCTTGATGTCCTGCTGATTATAGTATTTATCTTCAGTCCTTCAGCAAGCTTGGGCGAAGGCTCTTGGCTCTCATTTATGAGATAATAATATGAAGACAGCTATGTTTCAGATCAATCTCTGGTTCTCTGATTAGGGTGTTCTGCTCTCATGTAGATCTGAGTCCATTTCTAAGAGACATCTCTGCCTGTGAAGTATGAGCATGGCACTTTACTTTTCTCTTCCTAGTAGTTAGATTCTAATGACAATATTTTTAAAAAACTGTTATTTGCCTATATTATAAGTCACTCCTTTTGCTTCAGTCTTTGAAAGTAAGAGCCTTAAATATTTATTTATTCTTTTTTGCTTTTGGTTGCAGTTTTGTTGTTGTTGTTAGGTGCTGTTTAATCAAGTATGAGTCATGGTGACTCTAGAAACAATACACCTGAAATCCGTCATATCCTTTGCTATCCTCATTATTGCCGACACTGTTGAACCCATTGCTGGAGTCATTGTGTCAATCCATCTTGTCACGTGTCTTCCCAAACTTTTTTGCTGACCTTCCACCTTTCCAAGCATGTTGTTCCTTTCTGAAGACTTGCCTTTCCTATCATCTTGCCAAAAGTATATGAGATGAAGCTTTGCTATCCTTGCTTCCAATTTGTATTCTGGGTACATTTTTCTTAAGACTTGTTTGTTCTTTTGGCAGTCCATGGGATACTTGATACTCTTCTCCAGATTCACAACTCTAAAGCATCAATTCTTCTTTCATCCTTTTTCATTATACAGCTCAGAGGCATTGTCTGAGACTATAGCCTGAATCAGATGCACTCTGGTCTTCAAACTGACGTCATTATTCCTCAGTACTTTAGAGGGGTCCATGACCTGGACTTTCCCAATGGAATACATATCCTGATCTTCTCACTACTGGTACCAAAGGTGTTGATTATCTATCCAAATAAGATGAAATAGTTGACAATTTAATTTTTCCTCTGTATTTCATGATGTTGCTTATTGATCCAGTCATGAGTCTTTTGTGTTCTTGATCTTGAGATGCAACACATATTGAAGCCTGTACTCTTTGATATTTTGCAGTAAGAACTTCAAGTTTTCCTCACTTTAAGCAAGCAAGACTGTCTGCATAACATAGATTTTTTTAAAAGGTTTTTTCTTTTACATGATTTTAATATAATGTCTTTTGGTTGTTCAATGATAATTAAGTAGGGTATGATTATTGTTGTTATGTGCCATCGAGTCGTTTGCGACTCATAGCGACCCTATGTACAACAGCCCTAAACTCTGCTCTATTCTGTCTCAATCGCATTGCCTCTGACACACCCATCCCGATTACCCCAGTCACTGAATCTATCCGCCTCATAGAGGGTCTTCCCCTTCTGTGCTGTCCCTCCACCCT
>NW_006399924.1:1753405-1779681 GCF_000299155.1 Elephantulus edwardii | reverse complement strand
GTATTTGCAATGAATAAGTCATTGATTGTACAAAATTCAATCATTCTATCTCCAGCTTCATTTCTGTCACCAAGCCCATGTTTTCCAACTACTGATTCTTCTTCTCTGTTGCTAAATTTTGCGTTCCAATCACCCATTATTATCAGTGCATCTTGATTGCATGTTCTATCGATCTCTGACTGTAAAAGTTGGTAGAAATCATCTATTTCTTCTTCTTTGGCTCTGGTTCTTGGTGCATATATCTGAATGATGGTGATATTCACTGGACTTCCTTGTAAGTATATGGATATAATCCTATCACTCACAATGTTGTACTTCAAGATGGATCTAGAAATTACTTTGACAATTACTATTGAAGAGGGAACTCTGGTGGCTTAGTCTGTTGAGAGTTGCACTCATAATCTACAGGTAGCAACTTTGTCAGTTTAAATCCACCAGTGGCTTCAGAAAGAAAGATGAGCAATCTTCCTGTGAAATATTCAGCTTTCAAAAACCTGTTAGAGGGTCAGATATGAGTCAATGCTGACTTCATATCAATGAGGTTTGAGTCTGATTAGTACTGAAAACTATATACACAAATAGTCATAAGCCTCAGCACATTAGACGATATTATTATTCTACTGTCTTCTGGCATTTGGTTGTTTGGTTTGGTTTTTTAAAAAATTATACTAGTTAATTTACAAAATTTGAATACATTGTTTTCCAGACCAGTTTATTCCAGTTGCCCTCAGCTCCCCATCAAATTGTACATCCCCATGATTTATACCTCCTTTCCCCAACATATTGTCATCCCTCTGCTTCTACCCTCCCCCCCCCGGATCCTCATACTTATTATACAATAATGGTTTTACACAATATTTTTCCTTGTGAGACTGAGTTAGTTCACTCAGCATAATGTTCTCCAGTCTCTCCCAAGTTAGGTAATAATTTACAAAATCATTGTTCCTGTGTGTTGCATAGTATTCCATTGTGTGAATGTACCATAATTTCTGAATCCATTAGATTGTGATTAGACAGCTGGGCTCTTTCCATGCTCTTACAATGGTGAATAACATTGCTATGAACATTGGTGTACAGGTCTCGGGGTATATTCTGAGCAGTGGAATAGCTGGAATTTCTGTGTTCAGCTTTTTGAGAAAGTGGCAAACTGCCTTCCAGAATTGTTGTACCATTTTACAGTCTCACCAACAATGTATAGGAGTTCCTTTCTCACCACATCCTTTCCAACTTTTATTACTTGCTGGTCTGTTAAACTTTGCTACTGTTTCTGCAGTGAGATGGTACCTCATTGTGGTTTTGATTTGCATCTCTCTTATTGCCAGTGATTTTGAGTGTTTCTTCATGTGTCTGTTTGTCATTCGAATATCTTCCTCTGTGGAAATGCTTTTCATGTCTTTGCCCATTTTGTAATTGAGTTATCAGTCTTTCTCTTGTGGAGGCCCAGGAGTATTCTGCAAACTTTCATTATGAAACACTTGTCTGAGATGGTATTACCAAGTGTTTGTTCCCAGTTGGTAGGTTTTCTTTTCACTGTGTTGGAAAAAAGTTTATGATGCACTCAGGAATTTAATCATTAAAAGGTCTCATTCATCACTTTTATCCTCTTCAGATTGTACATTTCTGGGTGTATTTGGCAGTCTCTTTATACCATAAACTAGGGCTTCTAAGCTTCATCCTAATTTGTCTTTTATGAACTTTATGGTTTTGGGCTTTATTCCCAGTCTCTGATCCACCTTGAGTTGATTTTTGTGTATAGTGTGAGATGTGGATCCTGTTTCAGTTTTCTGCAAGTGGAAGTCCAGTTTTGCCAGCATTACTTGTTGAAGAGGTTATCATTTCCCCATTTGATAGCTCTGATTTCATGTCAAATATCAGTTTGACCATAGAGAGCTGGGTCTATTTCTGGGTTCTCAATTCTGTTCCATTTGTATCTGTGCCTGTCATTTTACCATTACCATGCTATTTTGGTTACTTCTACTGTATAAGTAGGTTTTGAAGTCAGGGAGTGCTATGCCTCCCACCTCATTTTGTTTCTTAGAAGTGTTTTGCTTATTTGGGGTCTCTTGCCTCTCCAAATAAATTTGACAATTTCCCTTTCAATCTCCTTGAAAAATGAATTTGGTATTTGGATTGGGATTAATAATGCAGGTTTTTGGTGGGTCTTCTCTCATCCTGATGCCACATTCTTCATAGAATCCAGCTTCTCAAATGATGTGCTCAGCATACAGATTAATAGGTATGGAGATAGGATACAACACTTGAAAGAAAGATGTACACCTTTATTGATTTTAAACCCTACAGTGTTCCTTTGCTTTGTTCCCATAACAGTTTCTTGGTATTCTGGTATCCCCATTCTCTTCAAAGTTAGCCATGGTTTCTTATAATAAAACCAATAGACATTCTTCTGGTATTCTCTGCTTTCAGTTATTAAAAACTGGCTGTAAGAGTCCATCAGTAAGGAATGTCCAGAGTTCAAGCTAGATTCAGAAGAGGTTGTGGAAGGAAGTATATCACTGATGATGTCAGAGCGATCTCAGCTAAAAGCAGAGAATCCCCAAAAGAGATTTACTTGTGTTTTATTGACCATGCAGAGGCATTTGACTGTGTGGATCATAACAAATTATGGTTATGATTATTGAGAAGAATGGGAATCACAAAACATTTAATTGTGCACATGTGAAACTTATGCATAGACAAAAGTTATTGTCCCAGCACAATACCAAAACATTGCTCATATCAGGTGGATCCTGGCTGAAAACAGACTACCAGAAGAATATCTTTTTGCACTTTATTTACTGTTCAAAGACATTTGTGTGTATTGTAACTAATTTTGGCTAACAATGAGAAGAATGAGAATCTCAGAACACTTAATTATGTTAATGTGAAACCTGTGCCTAGATCAAGAGACTGTTGTCTGAACAGAGCCAGGGAACATGGTTTAAAATTAACAAAGTTGGATGCGGGAGAATTGTATACCAATGATGGAATTTTTCTTTTACTTTTCAAAGAGAAGAGTGAACTGGGGGAATGGTGGGGGATGGGCAGGGAAAAAAGTGCAGCAGTGAATTAATGGAAATCCAAAATCTCTGTAAATGTTCATTAAAATTAATAATAATAATAAAAAAATTAACAAAGGTGTGGGCTAGAGTTGTATTTTCTACCCTTTTGTATTCAATCTTTATGCAATGATCATTTGAGAATCTGGATTAGAAGACTAGGATTAGAGGGAGACTGATGAACAATCTACATTATGCAGATTACACAGCCTTGCATACTGAAAGTGAGGAGGATTTGAGGTGCTTGTTGTAGAAGATCACAGACTGTATAGCCTTCACTTGGATTATATCTGAACATTAAGAAAACGATTTTTCACCATTGGACTGACAGGCAACATAACAATAGAGAAAAGATTCAAATTATCTACAATGTCACCTTACTTGGATCCACAGTCAACAACCTTGATAGGAACAGTCAGGAGCTCAGGAGACATATTGCATTGGGAAAGACTGCTGTCAGAGATGTCTCTAAATTACTGGGGAGTAATGATGTCAGTTTGAAGACATTCAGACCATAATATTTTTAATAACTTGCCTTTCATCTGAGAGCTGAACAATTAATAGGGTTACAGAGGAGTAATTGATGCCTTTGAGCTGTGCTGTTAGAGAAGAGTACTGAATAGCCCATGGAATGCCAAAAGAACAAATAGATACATCTTAGAGAAAGTACTGCCAGAATGCTCTTTGAGGCAAAGATGGCAAAGCATCATCTCACATACTTTGATCATGTTATTTAGAGAGACTATTCCTTGGGAGAGGACATCATTGGAAAGCGAGAGAGAAGAAAACTGTCAATGAGTGGGCTTAGGAATATCAGAAATGATAAAGGCACAAGATAGGACAGAGTTCAGCTCTGTTGGTCATAGGGTCACTGTGAGGGACTTGTCTCAGTAAATAGTACCTAGTAACAACAACAACAGTGCTAAAGATTTCATCTTTCTTGGATTCACAGTTGACACACTTGGTATCAGTACTCAGGGGATCTAGAAATGTATTGCATTGGGAAAATCTGTCAATGACCTCTCTATATTACAGAGGAGCAATGATGGCAGTTTGAAGACTAAGGTGTGCCTCATTCAGGTCTTGGTCTTTTCAGTCACTTGGCTGTGCATCTGAGAGCTGGACAGTGAATTAGGATGGCAGAATAATTGATTCCTTTGAGTTGTGGTGTTGGAGAATATCTCTGAATATCCTGTGGACTGTCAAAAGAACAAATAATGTCTTGGAAAAAGTACAGTCAGAATGCTCCTTGGAAGCAAAGATCATAGAACTTAGTCTCATATACTTTGAGAATGTTGCTAGGAGACTAGATTCTTTGGACTGGGACATCAGGCGTGGAAAGATAAAGTGTTGGTGAAAAAGACCCTCAACCGGATGGATTGACACAGTTACTGCAGCAGTAGGTTCAGGTTCATCAGCAATGATGAGGACATTAAAGGATCAGATAGGAGTCAGATCTGAGGGTCAAGGACTGCAGCCTTCAGTATGGATTGAGGCTTAATGTCAAGAAGACAAAGATTCTCACCACTGGACCAATTGGCAGCATCAGAATGGTGCATTTGAATGGTGAAGAGATTGAGATTGTTAACAACTTTAGTTTGCTTGGCTCCACAGTCAGCACTCTTGGCACCAGCAACCAGGAAATAAAAAAACTTATTGCAGTGGGAAAGTCTGCTATTAGGGACCTCTCCAAAGTACTGAAGAACAATGGTGTCACTCTGGAGACTAAGGTGTGTCTGATACAGGCCATGGCCTTTGCAATCACTTGTTATGCATTGGAGAGCTGGACAATGACTAAGGAGGATAGAAGGAGAATTGATGCCTTTGAGCTGTGGTGCTGGAGAAGAGTATTGAATATACCATGGGCTGCCAAAAAACCAAACAGACTTATCCTGGAGAGGGTTAAACCGGGCTGCTCCTTGGAGGCAAGGATTCTGGGGCTTCATCTGACATACTTTGGACATGTTGTAAGGAGAGACAGGTCCTTGGAGAGGGACATCATGCTTGGAGGGTGGAGGGACGGCGTAGGAGGGGAAGACCCTCTATGAGGTGGATAGATTCAGTGACTGGGGTAATCAGGGTGGGTGTGTCAGAGGCAGTGCGATTGGCGCAGGATAGAGCAGAGTTTAGGGCTGTTGTACATAGGGTCGCTATGAGTCGCAAACGACTCGATGGCACATAACAACAGCAGCAGCAATATGAGTCATACTGGACTTGATAGTGTCTAACAACAACAGCAATGCCAAAAGCAAAAAAAAAAAGAAGCAGCAGTAAATTCTTCATAGACAATTTCTTTTTTAGACCATACTTATTCTTAACATTATTACTGTCATGAGATTTATCTTCCATTCTGCCTTTTTTTGAGATAGAATAATAGATATGAGCAAGTTTTGTCTTTCATGTGTACATTATGAATCTTAAGTAAGTTGCATATAAGTATATATAGTTATAAATATGTATAGTTATGCTTTACTGTCAAACGCTTTTGTTACTACCTTGAAAGGTTCTTTGATTGAATATGCTCATGTACTTCATTGATAAGAATTTTCAGTATTTTGATATTTTCCTTATGTATTTTGAGTAATGTCCTACTGGTGCCTTAACTGTTTTAAGTGCAAATTTTAAATTTTTTTATTTCTACTAGATGAATTTGAACGGGAAGAAACTAGGCAAGTTTATTTGGATCTAAATAATAACATTGAGGTAAGTGGCAGTGAAAAATTTCAGTATTTTAAATAGACATTTCTGGACAAAGTAGACTGATAGTAAAGATAGAGATAGGGTGGTTATTTTTTTTATTTCTTTTTGTTGTTGTTGTTAAATTATTAGATCACTAGTACCATATCCAAGATTCTGTACTGTGAATGTTAGTGTTTTATTAGTAGTACTTTTCATTTACATGCTGATAAAATAATTTAATTTATAAAGTGACTCATTGCCATTAATTTGAAGAACACTTAAAGCATTATTGTTTATTTTTGACTAGCTTCTGTTTATCTTTCTTATACCATCTTCTATTAGTTTACTATGCCTTTGACCATCTGGAAAATCATAATAGATTTTCCTAATATGCTGTAAAGTAATTTAATTCAAAGTTATGTAGTTTTCCTTATTTCAGATTGTAGCATTTTAAACCTAAAGGTCACATTATTTGAATCTACTTATATTTTCATAATTTGAAAAAATGTATTTGAAAAGTCCAAGTATGCTTTTTTAAGTATTAATCTTTATGTTTCAGAAAATGATAATAGCTTTTGAAGAACTTCGTGTACAAGCAGAAAATTCCAGACTGGAAATGCATTTTAAGTGTAGGAATCTTATTTAATTTTGATATTCTTCTCCTATTTTATTGTTGTTGTTATGTGCCTTTGAGTCGCCTGCAACTCATAGCCTGAAAAGATGCTTTATCCTGTGGCAATCTTACTGTCTCTCTCTAATACACCTACCCCCATTGCCCCAGTCACTGAGTCAATTAATCACGTTGAAAGTCTTCCTCTCTTTACTGTCCCTCCACCTTGCCAAGCATATTGTTGTTGTTGTTATGTGCCGTTGAGTCACCTGCGACTTATAGTGACCCTACGTACAACAGCCCTAAACCCTGCTCTATCCTGTGCCAGTCTCACTGCCTCTGACACACCGACCCCAATTACTCCAATCACTGAATCAATCCATCTTATAGAGGGTCTTCCTCTCCTGCGCTGTCCATCCACTCTCCCAAGCATGACGTCCCTCTCCAAGGATTGGTCCCTCCTTGCAACATGTCCAAAGTATATCAGATGAAGCCTTAGAATCCTTGCCTCCAAGGAACAGACTGGTTTAACTCTCTCTAGGATGAATGTGTTTGTTTTCTTAGCAGTCCATGGTATATTCCATACTCTT
Source organism: Elephantulus edwardii (assembly GCF_000299155.1). Lineage (NCBI taxonomy): Eukaryota > Metazoa > Chordata > Mammalia > Macroscelidea > Macroscelididae > Elephantulus > Elephantulus edwardii. The sequence continues at coordinate 1,772,746 of NW_006399924.1, read as the reverse complement.
CTCCAACACCATAGCTCAAAGGCATCAATTTTCCTTCTGTCATCTCTAGTCATTATCCAGCTCTCTGACACATAGCAAGTGATTGCAAAGACCATGGTCTGTATCTGGCTCACCTTAGTCTTCAGAGTGACATCATTGCTCTTCAGTACTTTGGAGAGGTCCCTAACAGCAGACTTTCCTATTGCAATATGTCTTTTGATTTTCTGGCTTCTGGTGCCAAGAGTGTTGATTGTAGAGCCAAGCAAACTAAAGCTGTTAACAATCTCAGTCTCTTCACCGTCTATCATGATGTTGCCAGTTGGCCTAGTGGTGAGCATCTTTGTTTTCTTGATATTGAGCCTCAATCTATATTGAAGGCTATAGTCCTCTCAATATTTTCATGCTTTTGACATGATAATCTCAATTTTTTAAATTTTGTCTTATGTATGCCTCAAGCTTTTGGAATGTGGAAAGGAATTAATACATGTTATAAACACTTCTGGGAGCTCTGGTGGCCTAGTGGCAAGAAACTGCAGTGCAATCCCAAGCATGCAGTTCGGGGTCACCAGCTGTTCCTCAGGAGAAGGATGGGCTATCTCCGCCCATTCATTTAAATGCCTCTGCAAACCCGCTGGTGGCTTAGTTGGCTATGGGTCCGTTCACAGGCTATTGTGCACAATAACATAAACACTTTTGTCTTAAAGCTATATTTTTTCTTCTTCAAGCCTAATTAAGATTTATATTGGATTTTTCAAATGTTTTTTATTTTTTTTTTGTTTTTTGGTGAAATGGACATATGAAAAAATAATATTTGTATTTAAAATAATGTTTCAGATTTGAACTTTGCAAATAATATTTATATGTGTGCTTTTAGAGAAAGTGCAACATTTCTTCACTTATTATGCTATGATATTATTTAAATTGACTATTTTACTAAACAAATTTAGCAACAGAAGAGTAACAGTTTTAGCCATGTGCACACCTTTGAGTTTAATAGACTTAGCTGTGATTAAAAGATACAATATAGTATCAGAAACTTAAGTTTTATATATATTAGAGAAGTTATTTAATTACATTAAGGCATTAAAATATATTTTGTTTTTAAAGTGAAAGAAGACTATGAAAAAATGCAACACCTTCAAGAAGACTACAAAAAAGAAATAAATGACAAGGAAAATCAGGTTAAAAAATATAAAATGATCCTTTGTTTTCTGTATTTGCACTTGTAAATTCATATTTAAAACTGAAAAACAAAATTTGCAGTCATTTTATGATTTATGTTATCAATTTTCTTTCATAATGTTTATCCTTACATTTTTGCTTAGTAGAAGTAATGTTTCATTGATTGAAATATGGATTCAATGAATAATGTTGAGTTTTGTTGAGTTGTAACCAATTCTTAGCTGGACCTCCACTGAGTCAGTGGGCTCAGAGATAATAAAGATGACACAAGATAGAACAGGATTCATTTCTATTGTTCATAGGCTTGCTATGAGTCATATTCTACTAGATGACACTTAACAGCAACATTACCACCAAAACTCTTTAATTTATGCATTATGCTTACATATTTGTAAATAATTATTAACACTTTCATGTTATTATTATGTTGTTGCTGTGTACCATTGAGTCAGAACTGACCCATTGTGGACCCTCCTGTGCGTTTTTAGAGGCAGTTTAATTACATAGGAGAAGATTACCCATCTGCTTCCCATGGAGCAGCTGGTGGATTTTTTTCTTTTACGTTATTATAAGTTATATTAATTGAATTTTAATTTTATTTAGGAAATAAGGGGATCTTTTAAAAGTTAAAATTGTGCTTCTTACCAAACACATAAAACAATAGTAAAATAGAAAATATTTTTGAGACTTCTTCATACCTGTGTGGTTTATGGACTTTTCTTTGTAAAATGATGAGAAGGGCAGCTAATAGTAATTTTTTTTTTACACTTAAGTAACATTATCTGTTTAAAGTAAGACTATTTTTCTATAGCATTTTGGAACTGTGTCAGCCAGATAGGATATCACCATATATTTAAAAAATATTTTTCGTTTTTTATAATTATTGTTGTTTATATACATAGCTGTTGTTAGATGCTATTGACTTGGCTCCACCTTGTAGTAATCCTGTTTACAATGAAATAAAACAATTTCTGGTCTTCTGCTGTACTTCAGTCCTTGCTGTATTACTTAGTTACTTGGTCAATCCATCACTTTAAGTATCTTCTTCCTTTCTACTGGCTTTCTTTACCAAGCATATCTTTTCCCATGAACTGGCTATCCTTATATAGAAGAAATTTCCCAGTGGATTTCAAGGAGCAGCTCTGGAAGACAAAGCAAAGTATGGAATGTACAGAGAGCTGTAATTGGAACAGATAAAGGAAGGACTCGCTTATGCAGAACAAATTCAAGCCTTAAGTTGCTATACTGAGAGATGATAAAAGGCAAAATCTTGAATGATCTAGAAAGCATCAAAAGAAGATGAGAATGCACAGAGTCCCTGTACCAAAAAGAATTGGTCATCATTGAAATAGTTCAGGAAGTAATATATGATCAAGTCAATGGTAATAAAGGAAGAAATTTAATTTGCACTGAAGACATTGGCAAAGAAATAAGGCATCAGGAATCAATGGGATAGCAGTTGATAATGTTTCAACTACAGATGCAGTCCTGGATGTGCTCACCAGTCAATGACAGAAATCTTTGAGGACAGCTATTTGTCTGACTGACTGACTGGAAGTGATCCATATTTGTTGTCATTCCCAAGAAAGATGATCCAGCAGAATGTGGAAATAACGGAACGATATCATTAATATCACATGCAAGCAAAATATTGCTGACAGTATCCTACAATGGCTAGAACAGTACAGTGAGAGGCACCAAGAATCATTGGTAATGTCAAATCAATACTGGCTTAAAGCAAAGAATATTGTAAAAACAGCAAGGGTCACAAAGAGATGGCCACATCTGACCTTTACCAACTTCAGTAAGGGAAACTATACCCAGCAACAGTATTAGCAACACAAAACCAATTCCTACGAGGTCAGACATGTCCCCCATGCTCCCATACCTCTTACTACTTGTCGCAACACCAATTTTAACTGCTTTTTTGGGTCCAAAATCCTATGCACTAGCTCACAAACACACAGAACCATACTGGAAAAGTAGAATGGTTATATAATCCAATAGCAGAATACAGTTAGGACAAGCTTTCAAAATGTGCTTGCAGGTGCCTAATCCTTAACCCTTGCATCTTAAAGCCAATGTTACAACTTCACAGTCCTGTGAATATTGTCTCCTCTCCTCACTGCTCAGTTGTCTAACCAACTTGGGAAAAAGCTTAGCTCTGGTTTTGTCCATAGAGTGGGGGAGAAGGGGTAGTGGTTTCAAGGTCAGCCCCATCTCATGTTGACTCTCTGGTTCCCTGCTTTGGCCATGGCTGCTGCAAATGTAAGTCTAGGGGGCACAAGAATATTTGGTCCTGAAGGACATCCACTGCATGACTGCTTCTCCTTTGCTGCTGGTGAGAGATATTCTCTGCTGCTGGATCTGCTAATTTAATGGCAAAGCTAACTAAAGCCCTTATGGATTGGTTAGACTAGCCTATCCCCTTGTGGATACCCTATTTGTATACACCTGCCAAGCTGCATGGGAAAGTCAAATTCAATGACTAGGAAAGTAATTTTGAAAAACTCAACAAATAACTTTTTATGTCTTATTGACTATTCAAAGGCTTTTGTGTGAATTATAACAAATTATGGCTAACATTAAGAAGAATGGGAATCCCAGTATGTTTAATTATGCTTATATGAAATCTGTGTCTAGACCAAGAAGCTGTGTGGGAATAGAGCAAGGAAACACTGCGTGATTTAAAGTTAATACAGATGTGTGTCAAGGTTGGTTTCTTTCTTCATTCCTGTTCAAACTATGCTGATCAAATCATTCGAGATGCTGGGCTCTATGAAAGAAAATACATTAGTATCAGAGGACAACTCATCAGCAATCTGCATAATACAGATGACACAACCTTACTTGCTGAAAGTGAATAGGACTTGAAATATTTGCAGCAGCAGATCAGGGAGTATAACCTGCAAGATGGATTACATCTCAGTATCAAGAAAACAAAAATTCTTACAATTGAAAAAAATTGAGATTGTCAATAATTTTAACTCACTTGACTCCACAGTATACACCTTTTGTACCAGCAGTCAGGATATTGAGAGACATATGTATGACATTGAGAAAGCCTATAGTAAAGAAGTCTCCAAATTACTTAGGAGCAATGATGTCAGTTTGAAGACTAAGGTGTTCCTGATTCAGGCTACTGTCTTTTCAGTCACTTTCTCTGCATCTGAGAGATGGACAATGAATAAGGATGGCAGAAGGGTAATTGATACCCTTGAGCTGTGGTGTTGGAGAAGAATACTGAATATCCTATGAACTCCCAAAGAACAAACAGATATGTCTTGGAGAAAGTGCAACCAGAATGCTCCTTGGAGGCAAAGTTTCTAAAGGTTCTTCTCACATACTTTGGTCATGTTGTTAGGAGAGGCTATTTCTTGGAAAAGGGACATCATGCTTGGAAAGGTGGAGGTTCGGCTTAAGAGAAGATTACCCTCTACAAGATGGATTGACATTGTGGCTGCATTAGTGGGCTCAACTATGTGAGAAATGAGTATGGCAGAGGGTAGGCTAGGATTCAGATCTTTTGCTCATAGGCTCACTATGAGTCATACTTGATTCTGTGGCATCTAATAACAGCAACTTTCATGAACATAAGAAAAATATGATGTGGGTCAGGCACATCTTATCAAAGAAACATTTGTGCTCTTGAGCACTTTAAAGAGGACTGTGACAGCATATTTGCCTGTAGCAGCATGTAATTTGATTTCTTTACTGCTGCTTCAATGTTGTTTATTGGGGATCCATGTAAAATGTAATTCCAGAGCATTTAAAGCATTTAATGGCTTTTAATGATGTTTTATTGGTCCACTTGTAAGGATTTTTATTTTTATGTTGAGGTGAAATCTATACAGAAGACTAAAGTCTTTCTGCTTCATCATTAAGTATTTTAGATCTTCTTTTCAGCAAGTAGGGTTTTATCATCTATGTATTATAGGTAATATTGATGAAGCGTACTCTGATCCTCATACCATGCTCTTCTTCATACAGTACAGCTTCTTGGTTAATTGCTTGACTTTAATTTTTTAAAATTTTTTTGAGTAAAAATTTACAAAATGTACTGGTTTTTTTGTGTTATATATATATATTATTTTATAACATTAATTTACAATGTCTTAGCAAATCCTTATTGTACATTGCTTTTTCCTTCATCCTGTTGGTCATTTTTTATTTCCTTCTTTCTCCCTTCTCATTCTTGTTAATCCTTTTAGTTTGATTCTGGGTGCAAACTTTTAATTACATTTTTATATTAGTAGTTGTAGATCATAATTATTGTTTTGTGACTGACTTATGCCACATAGCATGACTTGTTCTAGATTTCATCTGTATTGTGTGGTATTTAATGAATTCTTGGTCATTTGTTAGTGATATGTAAAGCTCCATTGTGTAATGTATCATTACTTTTGCCATTTGTCCATTGATGGACATTTGATTCTCCAACTTTTTGTTGTAAAAAAATACAGCATTAAGGGAGCTCTGGTGGCCTAGTGGCAAGAAGCTGTACTGCAGTCCCAGAGATACCCAGTTTGAATCCACCAGATGCTCTTCTGGAGAAGGAGGGGCAACCTCCTCCTGTGCCAGTCAGATGCTGTTTGATGGTACACGCACTAAAAATAATAAAATTTCAAAAAAATTAAAAAATACTGCAATGAATATTGATGTGAGTATGTCAGTTTTTGTTGTATTAATTATTTCTCTGGGATATATATCTAATAGTGGAACTGAAAGATCATGTGGTATTTTTTTTATTAATTTTGTTTTTAATTTTTTGTGTGTGTACCATCAAATCAGATCTGACTGGTACAGGAAGGGATTGTCCCTCCTCCAGCAGAGCATCTGGTGGATTCAAACCACGTACCTCTGGGATCGCAGTGCAGCTTCTTGCCACCAGAGCTCCATGTGGTATTTCTGTACTAACTTTTTAAGGAAGTGCCAGACTGCTTTGTCATAGTGGTTGCACTATTTTGGTTTCTCCTGGATGTGAAAGTTCCAGTTTCCCCACACTTTCATCAGCATTTGTTGTTTGCTCTCTTATTGAACTTTTTATTTTTCCCTAGCTAAGATTGTACCTCATTGTTGTTTTGATTTGCATTTGCGTAGTAACTATTTATCTTGAGCATACTTTGGTATGTTTATTGTTCGTCTGAATATCTTTTTTTTCATGTCCTCTGCCTATTTTATAATTGGATATTTCATCTTTCTCTTGTTGAGGTGTTCAAGTTTTATATATGTTTTAGGGATGGGTCTCTTGTCAGATGTATCATTGCCAAATATTTTTCCTAGTCTCTAGGTTCTCTTTTTACTTTGGATAAGTCTTTTGATGCATATAAGAATTTAGTTTTTAGAAGGTTTGACAACATTGCTTGCTGAATATGAAATACTTGCTGAAGATCAAGGACTGTAGTCTTCAGTATGGCTTACATCTCAGCATCAAGAACACAAAGGTCCTCTCCACAGGACCAACAGTCAGTATTATGGCAGATGAAGAAAGGATTGAAGCTGTCAGTGATTTCATCTTCCTTGGATCAATAGTCAGCTCCCCTTGGTACCAGCAATTGTGAAATCAGGAGTCCTTGGGCAAGTCTGTTGTCAGGGTCCTCTCCAAAATGCTGAGCAATGGTGTTAGTTTGAAGACTAAGGCCATGGTCTTCTCCATCACCTGTTACACAGCAGAGAGTTGTACAGTGATAAGGATGACAGAAGAAGAATTGATGCCTTTGAGTTTTAGTGCTGAAGAAGAGTACTGAATATCCTACTGCCAAAAGAACAAACAGATATGTCTAGGGAAAAGTGTAGTTATAGTGTTCCTTGGAGGCACAGATGGTGAAGCTTCATCTTTCATACTTTGCACATGTAACTAGGTAAGGCTGTTGCTTGGAAAGGAATCTTTCCATGTTTGGGAAGATGGTCAGTGAAGGAGAGGAAGACTCCCAGTGAGATTGATTGACATGGTGACTCCAGCAAGAAGCTTTAATGTATCAGATGATGAGGATGGCACAGGATAGGGCAGGGTTCAGGTTGGCTATACATAGGGTTGCTGTGAGTCATACTTGATTCAAAAGCACATAATAACAATAACAACAACAATTTGTCTAGCTTATACTCTTGATTGTACTTTTATAGTATATTTATTCTATAGAATTGGGTTCTTAATTTTGCCCCAATTTTTTTTCTTTGAAAATCTTTATGGTTTAGGTTTTACATCAATATCCTTTATTTGCCTTGGGTCAGTTTTTACATATGGTGTGAGGTTATGTGCTTTGTTTCTGTTTGGTTTTTTTTTTTTCCAAATAGTCAATCCAGTTTTCCTGGCACCATTTGTTAAAGAGATTGAGTTTTCTCCACTTAATAGGCTTCATATCTTTGTTATATACCAGTTGTACATAGGTGGATGATTTTATTTCTGCATTCTCAGTTCATTCTATTGATCTGTGTACCTGTTCTTGGACCAGTATCAAGCAGTTTTGATTACTGGTTACTGTGTCTGTAGACACTGTCCTGGATGTGCTCACCAAGTTGTGCCAAGAAATCTGGAGGGCAATCACCTGGCCAGCTGACTGAAAGAGATCTATATTTGTTCCCATTCCAAAGAAAGGTGACTTGATAGAGTACATAAATTATTTATCAATATCATTGATATCACATGCAAGCAAGATTCTGCTGAAGATTATCCAAAAATAATTGGAACAGCACATCCACAGAGAACTGCCTGAAGTGCAGGCTGAGTTTAGAAGAGGCCGTGGTACTAGGGATATTATAGCTAATGTTAGATGAATCTTAGCAGAAGATAGAGAGTACCAGAGGAATGTCTATCTGTATTTCATTGACTATGCAACGGCATTTGACTGGATTGCAACAAACTGTGGCTGAGAAGAATGTGAATCCTAGAACACTTGATTTTGCTTATGTGAAGCCCATAGTTGGATCACGAGGCAGTCATCAGACCAGAGCCAGACAACACTGCATGGTTCAAACTGGAAATGGGTATGCCAGTGTTGTTTCCTATCTTAATACCTTTTCAGTCTATATGCAAAACAGATTATCCAGGAGGCTGGGCTCTATGAGAAGAAATGTGATATTCAGATTGGAGGAAGACTCATCAACAATCTCCATTAGGCAGATAACAACCCTGCTTCCTGAAACTGAGGAGAAACTGAAGCACTTGTTACAGAAGATTAAGGACTGCAGCCTGCAATATGGATTGAAGCTCAACATCAAGAAAATAAAGATTCTAACTACTGTGCTGATTGGCAGCATCATGATACATGGTGATAAGATTGAGATTATTAACAGCTTTAGTTTGCTTGGCTACACAACCAACACTCCTGGTACTAGCAGCCAGGAAATGAAAAGACAAATTGCATTGGGAAAGTCTGCTGGCAGAGACCTCTCCAAAGTACCAAATAGCAAAAATGTCACTCTGGAGACTAAGGTGTACCTGATCCAGGCCATAGTCTTTGCAATTACTTGCTATGTGTCAGAGAGCTGGACAGGCAATAGAAGGAAAATCGATCCCTTTAAGCTGTGGAGCTAGGGAAGAGTATTGAATATACTGTGAACTGCTAGGAGAACAAACAGGTTTATCCTAGAGAGGGTGAGACCAAGCTGCTCCTTGGAACAAGGATTCTCAAGCTTTGACATATTTTGGAAATGTTGCAAGGCAGGACTAGTCCTTTGAGAGGGATGACATGCTTGGGAGGGTAGAAAGTGCAAGAGATGAAGATCTTTGATGAGATGGATTGATTCAGTGACTGGGGTATTGGAGGTAGGTGTGTCAGAAACTATAATATTTGCACAGGATAGAGCAGGCTTTAGGGCTGTTGTACATAGTGTCGCTCTGGGTCGCAGATGACTAGACTGTAAATAACAACTAACAACATATCTGTTGTAGTATGTTTTGAGTTTAGAAAGTGTGATGCCTTCTACATTATTTTTCTTCTTTACTGTCACTTGGCTTATGTAATGTTTTCTTCTTTTCATGTGAAGTTAGTGATGATAGTGATTACATTGTATTTGTGAATTGCTTTTGGTAATATTCAATTTTCACAAAGTTAAGTCTTCAGATCCATGAATATAGTGTATTTTTCCATTTATAAATTGCTTTTGGGTTTCTTGTGGTAGTTTTTTGTAGGTCTTTGTATCTGTCATAAGATTTATTCCTAAATATTTCATTTTTTACAAATTTTTATTATTTTTTTTGTGTGTATACCGTCAAATTGGATCTGACTGGTATTGGAGGAGAGTGTCCCTCCTTTTCCAGCAGAGAATCTGGTGGATTCAAATCTCGTATCTCTGGGATTGTAGTGCAGCTTCTTGCCACTAGGCCACCAGAGCTCGCCAAAATAATTTATTTTTTAGTAACTTTTGTAATGGCATTGTTTTCCTTTCCTTTCTTGCTAAGTCTTTGGGAGTTTCTATATGTAGGATCGTCTAATCTGTAAATGTTGTTAAGTGCCATCAAATCACCTGTAATTCACAGTGACCTTGTGTACAACAGCTCTGAATCTTGCTCTATCCTGAAGCAGCCTCATCGTCTCTGACACACCCACCCTCATAACCCCAGTCACTGAGTTTATCCATCTCATCCAGAGTCTTTTTCTCTTGCATTGTTCTTCTATTGTCTCAAACATGATGTCCCTCTCCAAGGACTGGTCTCTTCTTGCAACATGCCCAAAGTATGTCATACGGAGCTTCAGAATCCCTGCCTTCAAGGAGCAGCCTGTTTTCACCCCTCTCCTAGATGAATCAGTTTGTTCCCCTAGCAGTCCATGATATATTAAAAACTCTTCTCTAGCACCAACATTCAAAGGTATCAATTCTCCTTCTATCATCCCTAGTCATTGTCTAGCTTTCTGATGCATAGTACGTAATTGCAAAGACCATGTCCTGAATCAGGCATACCTTAGTCTCTAGACTGACATCATTGCTTCTCAGTACTCTGGAGAGGTTCCTGACAGCACATTTTTTTTCCAATGCAATTTGTCTTTCGATTTCCTGGCTGCTTGTACCAAAAGTTTTGTTTGTGGAGCCAAGCAAATGGAAGCTGTTAACAATCTCAATATCTTCACTATCTATCACAATGCTGCCAATCAGCCCAGTGGTGAGAAATCTCGTTTTCTTGATGTTGATCTTCAATCCATATTGAAGGCTGCAGTTCTTGACCCTCTGCAACAAATGCCTCTGGCCCTCAGTTTCAACAAGTAAGACTGTTAGTTGCATAACGTAGGTGGTTGATGAGTCTTCCTCCATTCCTGATGCCACGTTCCTCAGCCCCGTGGATGTATATACATTGAAAAGATATGGAGATGGGATGCATCCATGGCATACACCTTTGTTTATTTTGAATCATGCAGTGTTTCCTTTATCTGTTTTGATGACTGCCTCCTGGTCCAAGTATAGTTTTTGCATAAGCACAATCAAGTGTTCTGAGATTCTCATTCTTCTCAAAATTGGCCACAATCTGTGAATAGAGATAGGTTTACTTTTTGTCAGTTTGGATGCATTTTATTTCCTTTCTTTGTGTATAGCTCTGGCTGAAACTTCAGGTATAATATTGAGTAGGAGGGTGATAAAAGCAACCATATCTGGTTCTCATTTGACTTTAAACTGTGCTGTATATTTCAGTGTCTGCTTCTTGGTCTATGGACAGTTTGAGTAAGAGCATGTTTAGTATTCTGGAATTACCATTCTCCAAAATGTCATTCATAATTTGTTGTGATCCGTACAGTTGAATTATCTTTGCACAAGTCAATAAAAGACAAATGTATTTCTGGTATTCTCACTTTCAGTCAAGATCCATTTGAAGTTAGCAGTAATATCCCTCTTTCTGTGTCCTGTGTCCAACTTGTATTTTTTGCAATTTGTTGTTGATGTATTTATTTCTCTAGCTTTAAAAAAAGTATTTTTAGGAAGTATTGCTTATTTTTCTTTTCTTTATGTGCTTTTAATGTATGTTCTGTAGGCCACGTTGATTTGGGTGATTTGGTATGTGTATTTGGCTCAGTGCTGCTGCTGTTCTAGGACAATGCCTGATGCATTTTTGTGCTAAAAGACTTACTTTCTGAAAGAATGGCTTCATAGCTCTATGCATATAATTAATATAGATCTATTTATGCATGCTCAATCTTGATTAGTGAAATTCTTTCCCAAATAGAGGTTTACTTTCTCAGTAAAAGATGTCAAAATATTCCTAAGTTTTCTAGAAGACTGTCACCTAAAAAGATGCCTTTGGTTGTGTCATTTTTTTTATAAATAGTTATTATTTATTAAGTGTTACTGAGTCATTACAGATATTTCCCAGTTGATTATTACTTCACCTATCAATATTGAAGCTTTTAAGCTGAGGGTATAGAATTTAAGGTAGATGGAATTAAACATCATTGATTCATGTATATTTCTGCTGAAGAGGCTTCTCTGCAATATTTTTAACCCTGTATTGATTTAAATGTACAGATACCTGTAAACTAGAATTTGTGACTGATAGCATTGTAGCAAATTTATTTGTTAATTTTTTATGTCATTAAAAATTTTCACTTTTTCCTCAATATAATTATTGTTCGTAAGAGAGTTTTTAACTCATGAATCTTTGACCAGTAAAAGTTATATCTTAGCTTTGTTCACTATCTTTAAAAGAGTATGACTGTGCAGCAATGAATGAATGGAAATCTAAATTCTCTGTAAATGTTCATTAAAATTATTAAAAAATAAAATAAAATAAAAAAAGAAAAAGAGTATGACTTTGAATGATATAATAAATATTATTTTGTTATCTGATATATATGATATATATAAATTATATAATGATATAATAAAGATTATTTATTCTTTATTATTATTATTTATTACACTGTATTCATCAGTGTAACTAAATATTTGGCATTTAAGAATTAGTATTAATGAAGTGTTCTTACTTTGTTTTTGATATCTACAATGTATTATTTAAATACTTTATTTTAGGTGTCACTACTATTGATCCAAAGCACTGAGAAAGAAAATAAGATGAAAGAGTTAACTTTCCTCTTGCAAGAATCCAGAGATAAAGTTAATCAATTAGAGGAAAAAACAAGTAAGAATTTATGTATAAAATACAGTAGTGTATTCTATAGATTCTTCTTACAATCTAAATTTTCACTTTTATTTATTTATCACTAGTTTGTTGTAATGTTTTCTAGTATTTTAATTCTCAACTTGTGTTTGGCCAACTGGAAGACAACATAATAAGGCCATTTGGAGAACTTTTTCAAAGTTTGCACACTCTTCTTTTCATACCCTCACCTTTGCCGTGATTTCAATAAAGTACACTAGGAACACAGTGTGTGTGTGTGTGTGTGTGTGTGTGTGTGTGTGTGTGTGTGTGTGTGTGTGTATATTTACTTTTGTTTACTTGTATATTTGCATACTAGGCACTTAATAAGTACTTTGTGAACCTGGCATCCACTTTCTGAACAACATACCTCTGGAAACTATGAACTTACATAAATGTCGATAGTTGTAGAGGGGCTTCAAGGCTTTTGTTCATAGGGTCGTGAAGAGTTGTGCTTGACTCAAAGGCAATCAATAATAACAACAACTATAGGAGTATATGTACACAGTGAGTAAATTTTTCCTTGTACAAGACATTTGGGAAGCCAGTAAAGAAGGACTATATTTAATTGAATTTAACCCTAGATAATGAAAAGTCTAGTAGGCAGTGAGTTGGAAGAAGCAGAAAGTAGAGGAAAAAATGTTTCATGTCAAGCAAAGAAGTGTGAAATCTGTGGTGTATTTGTTAAACTGACTTGCGTGGCTGTCTTTGACTTTGTTGTTGTTGTTATGTAACGTCAAGTTGGAGCCAAATAAATCTGATTTATGGATTTTAACATCAGATTACTAAAGACCTTGAATGTCTTGTTAGATTTTACCTTATTGAGTAGTTTTCAATGTGTCAAGGCAAGTAGGTAGAAGACATTATGTATATTATAAAAATTATAATTCCCTACAACAAGGAGAGGATAAAATAGATGAATGGGACCTTCTTTTTTAAATTAAATTTTATTAATTTTTATTGAATGGGACCTTCTAAGAATCAAATTCCTATGCACATCAAAAATCTTCTCCAAAAAAAAATAAAAAAAAAAATCTTCTCCAACAGGGTTAAAAGGAAAGCCACAGACTGGGGAAAAAAATAGAAATGGTAATAGCTTGTCTGATAAGGGATTTATATTTAGAATTTAAACAATACTTGAACACCACAACAAGATAAACAACACAATCACAAAATGGGTACATGATATGAACAGACTTCACCAAAGAAGACATTCGGATAGCAAACAAACACATGAAGAATTGTTCAAAATCCCTAGCTCTAAGAAAGATGCAAATCAAAACTGTTTTCATCTCACCCCAGTAATAGTAGCAAAATTCAACAGAACAGCAAACAACCAAGTGGAGAAACTGGAGCTTTATTCACAGTTGATGGGAGTGTAAAATGGTGCAACCACTCTGGAAGGCTGTATGACGCTTTCTCAAAAAGTTGGAAATAGAAATATCATTTGACCCAGGAATTCCACTACTAGGAATACCACTAGTAATATACCCTAAAGACATCAAAACTGCCACCCAAACACACATATGCACACCCATGTTTATTACTGCATTGTTCACAATAGCAAAGAGATGGAAACAACCCAAGTGCCCATCAACAAATGGATAGAAAAGCTGTGATATATTCACACAATTTAACACTATGCAACACTGAAAAACAAGGAACTCATGAAAAATTGTACAAAATGGGGGACCCTGGAGGACATTTTGCTGAGTGAAGTATCATAGTCACAAAAGAACAAATACTGCACAATGCTACTGTTATGAAACAGGATTGACATGGGGGTCGGTGGGAAACTAAGAGAAGAGAGGATTAAAGAAATATATGATTAGGTATTACTTGCATGACAACAGTCCAGAATAAGAGCTGCATAATAAAGTGGACTAGGGATTGGGGGATTGTACAACAGTGAGAGAATTTTTTTTCAGAGAGAAAAGCAAATTGGGGAGGAGGTGGGCAGGGAAGAAAATGTTTAACAATGAAAGGATGAAAATTCAAATTCTCTATAAACTTTCATTGAAATATCAATTAAAAATATTACTCACCTCCTATAAAATTATCTACATGTACTTTATACTTCAGATATATTGAAATTGTTTAACTTGCCTGAAGTTTGGGGTTTCCCAGGGTCATAATTATACTCTGTCCTGTAGTGTAAAGCACTTGATGGGACTAATATGACACTTAATTACAAAGAATAAAACTCAATTTTGTTACTTTAATTATACTAGAAACATTTCAATATATTTTAAGTAGAGACTTCTGTTATACCCAATCTGAGTTTTAATAGATCCAGAATATTTACAAAATTTATGGAATTTCCAAGAAATCGTAAAAATGAAATTAATTCCATTTTTAAAATTTGTTGTTGTTATGTGCTGTTGAGTAGCCTGCGATCCATAACAACCCTATGTGCAGGGTCTCTGAACCCTGTCCTGTCCTGAGCTAGTTTCATTAATTCTGACATACTAGCCCCCATTTTCCCAGTTATTGTATCAATCTATCCACCCTTCCAAGCATGATGTCTAAAAGACTATAATTCAGGTTCACATTTTTGGCCCTTATATTTTCTTTTCTTCCAGAAGGTATGGAGTAGCTTTTTGTCCGTTTTCTATTTGGTGAAGGTGTTAAGTTGTTTATTTTGCTCCATTCTTTTTTTATGTGTTTGCTTATTGCTATAAATAATCCCCTGAGGACTACCTTAGCTGTATCCCAGAGGTTTTGATAAGTTGTATTTTAATTTTCATTCATTTTAAGGAACTTTTTTATATCTCCTAGTTATTTCCCACCTCCTTGCCCTTCGTACCCTGCCTGTTCCCCTTTTGAACTTTTATATACATCTTTGTTGTTATCTTTCTCTTTTTACAATGTTTTAAGACAATGTTTTTCCTTAGGAGACTGAGTTAATTCACATAGCGTAGTGCTCTCTAGACTTCTCCATGTTATATAGTGTTTTACAAAGTTGCTTCTGAGTGCACAAGTTTTCCGTGGGTGAGTGTACCACAATTTCTGAAACCATTCGTCTGTTGATGGGCCATTTGGGTTTTTCCCATTTTTTTCACTTTTGTGAATAATTCTGCTTTGAACATAGGTATACAGACTCTCCATTTGTTTTTCAGGTCTGTTTTCCTTGGGATATATTTTTAGTAGTGGAATGGCTGGGCCGAATGGGATCTCTCTGTTCAGCTTTTTTAGGACACTCCAAATTGCCTTCTAGAGTGGCTGCACCATTCTACAATCCCAAGAGTAGTGTATGAGAGTTGAATCTCTTCATAATCCTCTCCAACATTTATTGCTTGCTGTCCTGTTACACTTTGCTACTGTCATTGGGGTGAGATGGTTAATTCATTGTGGTTTTGATTTGCATCTCTCTGATAGCCAGTGATTTTGAGCATTTTTTTCATGTGTCTGCTGGACATGTCTTCCTTTGTGAAGGGCCTTTGCATAATTTTTGCTTCTTTTGTGTTTGGGTTATCAGGCTTTTTCTTGTGGATGCCCTCTAATATTCTATAAACTTTCATTATGAGACCCTTGTCTGAGATATTATTGGCAAATGTTTTTTCCACTTTGTAGATTTTCTTTTCATTATTGGAAAAAGATTTTGATGCACAAGGGGAATTAATTTTTAGAAGATACTGTTCATTAATTTTATCCTCTCCAGGTTGTACATTTCTGGCTGTATTTGCAAGCCTATTTATACCATAGGGTAGTGTGTATCTACATTTCGTTTTTCCATTTTGTCTCTTATGATCTTTATAGTTTTGGACCTTTTCTTTATGTTTCTGATCTACTTTGAGTTGATTTTTCTGTATGGTGTGAAATGTGGATCCTGCTTCAGCTTTCTACAGGTAGATGTCCAGTTTTGCCATCAGGATTTATTCAAGAGGATGTTATTTCCCCATTTGATAAGTTTTGTTTTCTTGTCAAATGCCACTTGGCCATAGGTAGATGAGTTAATTTCTAGGTTCACTGGTCTATGTTTCTCTCATTGTACCAATATCAGGCTGTTTTGGTTACTACAGTTGTGTTCTAGGTTGTGAGAGAGAGTGTTATGCTTCCCACTTTATTTTTATTTTTCAGAAGGACTTATTTGTAGTCTCTTTTCTGAATAAACTTGTCAGTTGCCATTTCTGTCTCTTTGTAAAATGAATTTGTTAACTGTATTGAGATTGCATTAAACATGTAAATTACTTTTGTTAGGATTGTCATTTTTACTATGTTGTCTTCCTATCCATGAATGGGGAATATTTTTATATTTAGTTAGGTCTCTTATTCTTTCTTTTTAAAATTTTTTATTTTATACTGGTTTGCTTACAAAGTTTGTATATATTGTTTTTTACTATGGATCATTCCCATTTTCTTTACACATCCCTTCCTCTACCCATCAGATTGTGTGACCTCCCCTCCCCATCCTCACACCTCTGCTCTGTCTCGTTGTTTCTTGTAGTATTGTTCTGCAATTTTCCTTATAAAGGTCCTTTGTGTTTCTACTTAGGTTTATTCCCAAGTATTTTATCTTGAGATTGTTTATTGTAATTGGTATTGCTTTCTTAGTTTCCTTTTCCATGTTTTCTTTGCTTGTGTGGAGAAAGAAATCCCTCTGATTTTTTATTTTGATTTTTTTATCTTGCCATTCTACTCAGTTGGTCTACTAGGTCCAATGGTTTTTTTGTTGAGTCTTTGAGGTTTTGTGTGTATATTGTCATATTGTCTGGATATAGCCATAGTTTTACCACCTCTTTACCAATTTGGATGACTTTTAAGTCCTACTGACCTAGGAAGTACTTCCAATACAATATTGATTAGGAGTGGTGATAGTGGGCATCCGTGTCTGAACCCTATTTTAATTTCTCCGTTGAGGATGATGTTGGCTCTTGTGTATATACTTTTCATTATTCTGGGGAAATTCACTTCTATTCCTATTTGTTGAAGTGTTTTAATCAGGAAAGGGTGTTGAACTTTATCAGGCCTTTTCATGTCAGTTATTAGGATCATGTAGTTCTTGTTCTTTGTTAAAATGATGAATTAATGTTAATTGTTTTTCTTTTTTTGTTTGCTTACAAAGTGTATATACACTGTGTTTCATGCTATCTTTCAATTCACCTTGTGTTTCATACAACCATTCCCATTCATTATGTTTTATAAAATTAATCACCATTATCCACCATTACCCTGCCTTTCCATATCCCTGCCAGATTTTTCTCATTTCCTTTACCTACCTTCCTCCACCTGCCAAATTGTGCAACCTTATGATTTACCCTTCTACCTATCCTCACCCCTCTACTCCCACACTTCCCCTTGGACCTCATACGTGTCTTATTAGTTATCTTTCTCTTCTTTCAATAATGATCTTATGCAGTATTTGTCTTTAGGAGACTGAGGTAATTCACTCAGCTAATGCTCCCCAGTTTCTCCCATATTATGTAGTAATTTTTAAATCACTGGTCCTGAGTGCTGCATAGTTCCTTAGTGTGAATGCCCCACAATTCCTCAATCTATTAGAATTTGATTGGACATTTGAGCTGTCACCATGCTCTTGTGATAGTGAATAATGCTGCTATGAACGCCAGTGTAAAAGTCTCTGTTTGTGTCTCAGTTCTGATTTTCTCAGGGTATATTCCTAGCAGTGGAATAACTGAGTCATAAGAAATTTCAATGTTTAGTTTTTTTAGGAAATGTCAGACTGCCTTCCAGAGTGGTTGTACCATTATACAATCCCACCAACAATGTATGAAAGTTCCTATCTTTCTGCATCCTCTCTAACATTTATTGCTTGCTGTCCTGTTAAACTTTGCCACTGCTCCTGTCTCCCCTTGCTTTTTATAGTTGTTTTCAGAGGGAAGGTGGTTTTCACATATTATATAATACCATTTAAATGATCAACTCATTGCCACTGTGTGGGAACGAACCCATAACTAACCCTTCAGTGGTTTTAAGAGACTGTAAATAGCGTGGGAAGAGATAGTCCACCCTTGTCTTGTGAAGCAGCTGGTTGATCCAAAACTTCTGCCTCTGGGTTTGCAGCACAACTCCACTAGGCCATCAGAGCCCTGTTTCATACTGCTTAAAACAGTTGATTTAATACATCATGATAAGTTAATTTTTGTTTTTGTTTTAATGTTTGCTTGTTACTACTTGTAGAAAGAAGAAGGACCACATGGGGACAGCATTTTGACCTTTACCAACTTCACAAAAGGGAACTGTCCCTATCAACAGTATCGGTAACACAAAACCAATTCCCATGAAGTCAGACATGTCCCTTGTGGTCCTGTACCTCTTTCTACTCATCTCAATATCAAGCTTACTACTTTGCTGGGTCCAAAATCTGATGCGATAGCTCATAGACCACACAGAACCATGCTGGGTAAGTGAAAAGATTACAATCCAAGTTACTAGCAGAACACAGTCAGGACAGCTCGCAGGCACCTCGGCCCTTAGCTTCATGGCTTTAGGCCAGTGGTTCAAGTTCTCAGTCCTGCCATTAGTGGCTTCCCACTCCCAGTTGTTCAGCAAAACTTTCAGTCCTGTGAATATTGGCTCTCCCCCTGCCTCAAGGTCCCATCTCATATCTGGTCTTCATTTCTATCATGGCTGCTCTTTTGACAGTGGTGGAGTTTCTTTACTGGTGGTGGCAGGAGGTCCATTTTTTTTCTTCACTGGCAGGCAGTTATCTGTTTGCCTCTTATTGCTGGCTTGCTCAAGTCAGTGATAAGACTAGCTAATCCCCTTATGGAATGGTAGATAATAAGATCCACTGGTGGATAGGCTAACACGCCCTTTAACATACTGTTTCCCATCTATGTAGTAAAGTCAAATAAAGGCTAGGAAAAATCTTAATGAAAGATGAATCCTGTGCTACCTAATTTATTTTGCCACTTTCCAGTACTTGCTGGTAGCTAAAGATCTCAGTTATCAATAATGTAAGAAAAAATTATGGAGGGGAAATGATGAATATTTTATTTATTTTCTCTCTTAAGTTGTTCGTTTGCGACTCGTAGAGACCCTATGCACAACAGCCCTAAACCCTGCTCTGTCCTGTGCCAATCGAACTGCCTCCGACACACCCATCCTGATTACCCCAGTCACTGAATCAATCC
>NW_006399924.1:1746931-1747451 GCF_000299155.1 Elephantulus edwardii | reverse complement strand
TAAATACTTCTATATTGAAGAAATTCCCCTCTAGTCCTATTTTGTTGAGTGTTTTCATCAACTCTTTAGTATCTTGAATTCTTCCTTGTGCTTTGGCTTCCCTGCGCTCCAGTGCAATTTTCAGAGTCTCTTCTGACATCCATTTTTATCTTCACTTCCTCGTCTGTCTTTGCAGTGACCGTTTTCACTATTCCTGGATGATACCCTTGATATCCTCCCACAGTTCGTCTGGTCTTCGCTCATTAGTGTTTAAGGCCTCAAACCTGTTTCTGAGATGGTTCTGAAATTCAGGTGGGATAGACTCAAAGTCATATTTTGGTTCCCATGGATTTGGTTTAATTTTCTTCAGCTTCATTTTGAACTTGCATATCAGTAGTTGGTGGTTTGTTCCACAGTCAGCTCTGGTAGCTTAATATTGATCTTCTTCAGTGGTTATTTCTGCAAATGTAATAGATCTGATTCCTATGCATACCATCAGGTGAAATCTGTGTATATAACCTGCGTTTATATCTCTTTTTTT
>NW_006399924.1:1736694-1746831 GCF_000299155.1 Elephantulus edwardii | reverse complement strand
CCCCCCCCAACTTCACTTGGGCACACAATAAACTGCTGTATTTGATATCAGGAGGGCCAACCCTCCTGGATCCCAGGGTCTTGGTGGGGTCAGGCTCCTTCCTACATCAATGACCTGTGGAAGGAGAGAGGATGAGAGGCTCATCCGGGTGAATTGCACACAGGAGAAGGGGTTTGTGATACTTGTCAGGGCCTGGGTTTTAGCTGTCCACACTTGAGGCAGTGGGCAGTGAGCTAAAGCCCCTGATGACTCTAGCTGTTGAATCTCATCTGTTGCCACGGATGAAGCCACAGGTGATTTTCAATATAGTGCTGAGCATCTTCTGGTTTTAATGGAAAGGTGAGGTTTCTGCTTTATCTGCTATCTTTCCTTTTTTGTGTGTAACACTTACTATCAAGTTGTTGTTAAGTGCCGTTGAGTCATAGATGACTCATAGTGATCCCATTAACAAAAGATCTGAGCACTGTTCATAGAGATTATGGAGGCAAGCCATTTTGGAAGTGTTTGCCACTCCTGCTTCCAAGCTTGTTTTAATTGGGAAGCTCCACCAAACATTGTCCACCATGGGCAACCATTATCACACTTGGCACATCAGAGTCACAGTATTTAGCATTACAGCAATGCACAGATTTCTCACTTTCCTTAGCGAATCAACATTCCACTCTACAGCTCCCCCATTCCAGCCAACAGCTTCTGTAGAACCAGTTCCTGTAGATGACTTGCAAACTGGTCTCTAGTGCCATGCTACTTACCTGCATTGGTTTTTAAATAGAAGGCCTTATCACAAATGCCTCACTTTCCTTAGCAGAGCAACATTCCAGCCAACAGCTTCTGTAGAACCAGCTCTAGATTACCAAGTACAAAGAAAATAAAAATTATTCACATAAACTTGAAATTTAAAAAAAATTACATTTATTAACTACTTCTCCAAGATTACCTTGCTTAAATAAAAATATGTTACAAGCACAATAGAAGAAAATAGTAAATGCTCAGATTCTTATTACTATGAATTTTCTTGTATGTCTTTCTGGATTTTGTCCACATATTTAATTTTCTAGAAGGTATAGGAAGAGCAATGTTGAGATTTAAGTGGAAATATACCTTAAAAGAATTGAAGATTGAACCTCTTTTACATTTGTTCATCATCTGCTATCTTTTTTATTGCAACATGCCAATCTTTCACATTTCATCAATAATGAAGTGGGAAGATAGTTGGAAGTTTTCATTTGGTTTATTCTTGTTTGATGTTATTACTCATTTTGCAGATTCATTGTTTCCTTCTCTATCCAGTACTAGGTATAAAGCTTGTTTTTAGGGATGCAATTATTTATCATCACATTCTTAATTTTCAGAAGGGAGTTACTCTCTGTTTGCAGTACATAAAAATGTTTTTCCTAGTGATGAATGAATATTGATTTGTTAAATAATTGTTTTGGCTTATAGTAAGATTGTTATAAGATTTTTTTGGCTTTTATTTACTAGTGGTTATTTTTCATTATAAAATTGTTAATTTTTAATGCTAAATAGCTATTAATCTAACTATACATGTAGTTTAATGGTATTCTTATATATTGCTTTTATTTTTGTGTATTTGATTAATTGTTATATACTGCTTTTTTAGGACTTCTGCACCAATTTTCAATTGAATGAATGGTTTTATCTTACTGTTCCACCATCATCCTTAGTCCTTCTTAGTTATACTATCACCCTTAACACAACATTAGTGGTTTTATTTGGTTTAAAAATGAATTAATACATACAAAGCACATAGCTTAGGAAATTAGTGAGTAATAAGAAAATATTAGATACTAGAGGGTCGTCAAGCTTGGGAGAGTTGAAAAACAGTACAAGAGCGGAAGACCCTGGATGAGATGGATTGATACAGTGACTGAGGAAATTGAGTGAGTGTGTCAGAGCCAATAAGGTTGGCTCAGGATAGAGCAGGGCTTAGAGCTGTTGTCCGTAGGTAGGGAGGCTATGAGTTGCAAGAGACTTGACGGCATATAACAACAACAAAGTTGTATTAAAAGTTTTCCTAAATTATTCAGTATTTTAAATAAAGAAATACAACATATTAGAGAAACTAAAAAAATCACAGTAGGCAAAATGAAAATAAAGTCATTAGGAAATAAACCACTTTTAATATTTTCCATGTGTTTAATTTTTGTATTTGTTGCTTATGTAAATATTACTTTAATTATCCTTTTAATATTTTAATTATAATCTATACAAACTATCAATCAGTGAATGAGACTCACATAATTTTTAGTGGCTATATTGTATAAGAATATAAGCATGTGCCACCATTATTTAATCTTCTCTCTGTTGGATATTTCTTTCCATTTTTCTGTAATGAAAATGCTGCACTGACAAATTTTAAAGGATATGTTGTTGTTGTTATGTGGCATCAAGTTAGAACTGATTCATAACTGCCTCTTAAGTAGGTTTTCAGAGGCTATATGTTGCAGTGGTGGAGATTGCCAATTTTTCTCCCATGGAGCAGATTGTGGATTCAAACCACTTGCCTTTGGGTCAGCAGAGGATCTCCTTACTACTCAACCATCAGAGCTCCTTGAAAAGAATATTAATTAATGACAATATCGTACAATAAGTTGTACAGCAAGGGAACTTCTAGAAATTCAAACTTGATTCAGAAGATGTCATGGTACGAGTTAAGGGTTTCTCCAAATTATTGAGGATTAGTGATGTCAGTTTGAGGACTAAGGCACATCTGATTCAGGCCATAGTCTTTCCAGTTACTTGCTGTGCATCTGAGAGCTGGACTGTGAATAAGGATGACAGAAGAAGAATTGATGCCTTTAATTTGTGGTGTTGGAGAAGAGCACTGAACCATCCCATGGATAGCCAGGAGAACAAATAGATATATCTTGGAGAAAGTGCAGCTGGAGTGCTCTTTGGAGGCAAGAACGATGAGGCTTTGCCTCACATACTTTGGGTATGTTGCCAGAAGAGTTATTCTTTGGAGAGAGACATGATACTAGGAAGGGTAGAGGGTCGTCGATGAAGAAGAAGAACTTCAACCAGGTGGATTGACACAGTGACTGCTGCATTGGGCTCTTGTGTGTCAGGAAGTGTGAGGATGGCTCAGTATAGAACAGGGTTCTTGTGTTTTGTTCATAGGGTCTCTAAGAGTCATATTTGACTCCATGGCACCTAACGACAACTGGTACAATAGATAACATTGCTGATGTCAGATTGATCTTGACTGAAAAGAGAAAACCAGAAAGATAATTCAGTTTTATCGACAATGCAAAGATATTTGACTGTAGATAATACTGAATAATGGATAACATTGAGAAGAATGGTAATCACAGAACACTTAATTTTGCTCGTGCAAAACCAATACATAGAGCAAAAACAGTTATCTGACAGAATGGAACATTGCACGGTTTAAAATCAGGAATTATGTGTATCAGAGTTGTATCCTTTCCCAATACATATTCAATATGTAATTGGAACAGTTGGACTATACATAGACTAAGAAGCAGTTTTCTGAATAGAATAAGGGAACACTGTATGGCTTAAAATAAGGAAAAGTGTGTGTTACGGTGTATCCTATCTGCATACCTATTCAATCAAATAAAATTCAATTCAAATTGTTCAGGAAACTGGAATATATGAAGGTGAATGTGACATCAGGATTTGAATAAGACTCAATACCAATATGAATTATACAGATGACCTAATCTTGATTGCTAAAAATGAAGCAGTTTTGAAGCATATACTGTAAGATATCAAATAGTAGATAGCTTTCAGTGTCGATTACACTTCAACATCAAGAAAACAAAAATTACCACTGGATCAATAGACAACATGATGATAGAGAAAGGATTGAAGTTGTTAACAATTTCCTTTTACCTAGATCCACAATTAATTAGAAACCCAGACTATAGCAGTCAAATGAAAAGCATTGAGAAAATCTTCTGTCAGGGACTTCTCCAAAGTGTTAACAAGCAGAGTTGGCAGTTTAATGACTAAAGTGCGCCTGATTCAAGTTATGGTGTTTTTTTTTTCCTTTACTACTTTAAAAAAAATTTGTAATTTTAGTGAACGTTTGCAGAAATGTTGGATCTTCATTCATTCATTAATTCATTGATACACGTTTTCTTCCTTTCCCTCTCTCTCCTCTCACCCTCTTCAATTCATTTTGTAATGCACAGCCTGTTCCAGATTGTTAATTGTAGATAGATAATGAACACTGCACTGGAATAGGTGAAGGGAAGGATGATTAAGCTGTTGTATTTTAAATTGATTCCTATTCATCTGAAAGTTAGACAGTGATTAAGGAAGATCAAGGAAGAATTGATGCTCTTGAGTTGTGATTTGGAGAAGAGAACTGAATAACTCATGGACTGCTAAAAAAAATCAGTTAAATTTGTTTTGGAAGAAGTAATCCATAATATTTCTTTAGAACAAGGAGGGTGAAACTCTGTCTCCCACACTTCAGGCATGCTATCAAGAGTGGCCAGTTCTTGGAAAGGACATTGTATATATAGAGAGACCTTCAGCTAGATGGATTGACACAATGACTGTAGCAGAGGGTGTGAGCATTTTGGAGATCATGAGGATGGGGTAGGAAAGGGCAAGGTTTAGATCTGCTTGTTATAGCATCTCTGTTTATTGTAGTTTACTCAATGGCACATAATAGCATTAAAAATTTATATATTCATTTTGGAGTAACTAGTGGATGAAAAATACTAATTGCTAGAAATAAGAACTGCTTTTCTTGATATGTATTTTAAGCACTACCTTATCAATAACTTTCTCTTTTAGAATTACAGAATGAAAACTTAAAAGAATCAATTAAGAAACAGGATTGTTTGTCATCAGAACTAGAAGATGTTAAAGTGTCTTTGGAAAAAAGCCTGGTATGATATAAAAAGAGATTAATGTAAAATAAGTTTCACAGTCAGTCAGCAAATATTTATTGAATATTATTTACAAGGACCTGGAAATGCAATCTCAGTCTATAAAATTTTTATAGTTTGATTGTTGTTGTTGTTTGTTGTTATGTGCTGTTGAGTTTAATTAGGGACACTAAATAAAATTATAACAAAAAAAGTAAAACATTAAAGCTATACTAGCTACCAGAAGGATGGGTCAAATAATAAAGAGCTGTAATAATTGTAAACTGATAAAACATTATATGCTGTTTTAGGTTGAAATATTTTATGGAGCAATTGGAACTATATGTCAGCTTTGGAGGAATAATTATTTGAATGAAAAGTAGAAGGTGTGAAATTCCGATTGATTGAATGAGAACAGTGTTGAGGATAGCAAATACGCAGAAGTAGATGAATTAATGTTTTTCTTTATGTCTTTGGCTCATCAGGGCTTTTGTTTTGTATTCCACTTCATTTAGAGTAACCAGAAAGTTTTAGAGGAAAATTTACAGAGATCAAGCCAAACAATCTCTCAGCTCACTGGGGAAAAAGCAGCTCAGATGGAAGAATTCAATAATGCTGAAACGGCTCATTCATTTATGATTACAGAATTTAAAACTACTATCTGCAACATGAAAGAATTATTGGCAACAGAACAACAAAGGTAACTATTATGTAGTTGAATAAAAATAGTTGACATAATTATCAGTTTGATTTTCTATTTATCCTCACTGATTTATAATTTGTATAGCATCTTTAAGTCTCTTTTTCATCTATGTATCTGTGTATCTATGTATCTATCTTTTAAAATATAAGTGATACTGTAATAAAACGGAATGGTTTTGGCAAACAAATTTATTATTTCACACAGGCTATAAGTCCAAATTTAAGGTGTCAGTTCTAACGGAGGGCTTTCTCTATCTTTGTCTTTCATGACTTTGGAAGAAGGTTTTTGTCTAAATCTTCCTCTAGGTCTGTGCAGCTCTCAGTTCAGAAATCCTAAGTGCAAAGGATGTGCTCTTTCTTGTTAATGAAGTCCTTTCTTCTCTGTTCATTTCTCTTGGCTTTTATATCTTAAAGGAGAAAAAAAAGTGTTGACTCAAGATACATCTTAACCTAAATCTCATAAATAAAACCTAAACTGTCATAATAGACTAGCTCTGAAATAGGATCGTAGCCAAAGGAATTATTATTGTTAGGTGCTGTCTAATTGCTGTCCCATGTACAATAGAGCTAAAATACTACCAGATATTGAGTGTGTCATCATCACAATCTCTGCTGTACTCAGCCTATTCGAGTCTTGTGTCAATTCATCTTGTTGAGGGTCATCCTCTTATTTGCTGACCCTCTAGCAAGTATGATGTCCTTCTTCAGGATCAGCTTTTCCTAACAACATGCCCAAAATATGTAAGACATAGTTTCATCATTATTACTTCTAAAAAACACTCTTAGAATAGAGCTATAGAGGATAGTATTTAAAATGTATTGCAAAATGAAAGATAACTACACAATATGGGGAATCACAATCTGGTCAGTTTGGTACATGTTTGCGGAACACAATTTAATCTGTGACAGTTGGAAATCCTAAAAATTTTATAATGTTTAGGCAGACATACTAGAAAAATACGTTAAAAAAGTTTTTGATTTGATGGTTAATGAGATTGACTGCCTATTAAATTGTTACAGGTTGGTGTCTACCTTGAGGTTCCTTGGCAGAAAAGCTTCATGTTCTTTTTTGAAAAATCGACCAATGAAAATCCCATAGAGCAGTTTTCTCACATACATGGTGTTGCCATGAATCAGAGTCACTACTGCAGTTGGTTTTTATTTGGTTTCTAAGAGAGTTTTCCATATAATTTTTCAAATTATACAGACAAGCTCTAAATACTGATAAAATGATATACTTAATGATATATTACTATGTAATGGAGTAGTATATTATTATAGATTATGATTACTGATGCATGGTGAATTTATATACAAGAGAATGAAATGCTACTCAGTTCTGTGTCATTCCCAATATCATCAGCACAGTAGAATCTTTCATTGCAACTGTTCTAACAGTCAGTCTTGCTAAGGGTCTTTCTTGCCTTTGCTTGGCCTTTAGTTTGTCTCACATACTTTGGGTGTGTTACTAGGAGAATATAGTCCTTGGGAAAGTACATCATGCTTGGAAAGAGAGAAGATAAGCAAAAGTGGTGAAGAGCTTTCTTACTCTCCTTTTTTGCTGTGGCAGCATGCTATAAGATCTAGTTTCACTCCTATCTTTCCAAGGATCCTTTATCCCCTTCTCTTTTCTTTTTACTTTAACTCTTTTGCATAACCCACCTTACACTAGTTGTGCCTCTGTCTTATTGCCTTGCTGTATACAGTTGAGTTGGAACCTTCTCATAGCTGACCCTCTAGCAGGTATTCAGAAGCAGTTAATATAATAGGAGAAGATTGCCCATCCTTCTGTGGAGCAGCTGGTGGATTCTGTGTGCCTTTGGAATTGCAGTGCAGCTTCTTACCACTAGGCTTTAATAAATTTTATTCACTTATTTTTCTAGAGAGAGAGAGAGAGAGAGAGAGAGAGAGAGAGAGAGAGAGAGAAGAGAAGAGAGAAGACCTTCAAAGGAGATAGATTGACATGTTGTTGGTATGTGCCATTGAGTCACCTGTGACTCATAGCGACTCTGTGTATAATAGCTCTGAAACCTGCCCTATCTTTACCCAGTGTCACTAACTCTGACAGACCTACTACTCCCCTTACCTCAGTTACTGTATCAACTCATCCCAGGTCTTCCTCTCCTGCTCTGTTCCCCTACCCTTCCAAGCATGATGTCCTTCTTCAAGGACTGATCTTTTTTGGGCATATGCTCAAAGTGTGTGAGATGGAGCTTCAAAATCCTTGCCTCCAAGGTGAAACTTGGCTGCACCCAATATAGACCTGTTTTTTTCTCTTGGAGGTCCATAGTATGTTCAATATTTTTCTCTGGCCCCACAACTTGAAGGCATCAATTCTTTTCTGTAACCCTTAGTCATTGTACAGCTAGCTGTCTGATGCATAGCAACTAACTACAAAGACTATGGCATAGATCAGGCACACTTTAGTTCATTGACTGACATCATTACTCATTAGTACTTTGACCCTGATAGCAGACTTCCCCAGTGCAATTTGTCTTTTGATTTCCTAACTGTTGGTGCTAAGAATTTTGATTGTGGATCCAAGCAAGTTGAAATTGTTAACAACCTCAATCTCTTCTCCACATGTTATGGTGCTTCCTGTTGGCCCAGGGCAGAGATTGATTGAATGACTACAAAAATGAGATTAAGTGCAGTGGAGGTGGAGATTTTGAAGATTTTTTCAGAGTTTAATTCTGTTGTTTATATGGTTATGAGTAAGAACCAAATGCATGACATCTAACAACAGTTCCTGTGTATATCATCTTCTTTGAGAGTGAGCTATTAAATTAAGATTCATTATGGAGAATTAAGGGAATTACCTTGCTTTTTAGAAGGTCAAGGACTGCAGCTTTCAATATGGATTGAAGCTCAACATCAAGAAAACAAAGTTTCAGTCCACTGGGCCAATTTGGCAGCATCATAATTGATGGCGAAGAGATTGAGATTGTTAACAGTTTTAGTTTGCTTGGCTCCACAATCAGTACTCTTGGTACCAGCAGCTGGGGAATTAAGAGATGAACTGCATTGGGAAAGTCAGCTGTCAGGGACCTCTCCAGAGTACTGAAGAGCAATGACATAAGTCTGGAGACTAAGGTGCACCTGATCCCGGCCATAGCCTTTGCAATTGCGTGCTATGCATCAGAGAACTGAACAGTGACTAGGGATGATAGAAAGAGAATTGATGCCTTTGAACTGTGGTGCTGCAGAAGAGTGTTGAATATACCATCGAATGCTAGGAGAACAAGTTTGTCCTAGAGAGGGTGAAAGCAGGCTGCTCCTTGCAGGCAAGGATTCTGAAGTTTTGTCTGACATACTTAGGGCATGTTGTAGGGAGAGACCCTTGGAGAGGGACATCCTGTTTGGGAGGGTGGAGGGGCGGCGCAAGAGAGGAAGACCTTAAATAAGATGGATAGATTCAGTGATTGGGTAATGGGATTAGGTGTGTCAGACAGTGAGGTTGGCACTTGATAGAATAGAGTTTAAGGGCTCTTGTATATAGTGTCACTATGAGTTGCAAGCGACTTCATGGCACATAACAACAACAACAATAACAAGAAGGTAGAATTCAAGATAATAGATTCAATATTAGAGTGCTAGAGTGTGTACTAATTTGATTATCATCAATAGCCTAGAGTAAAAATTATGATTATAAGCTTTAAGGTTTTATGGCAACATATTTAAAAATATTGTACCTTCTAGCATAAAGTAGATAGTTGATATATATATATTTAATAATGACTTAGATGACTCTATAATAATGTCATCAACTTCTTAAGCAACATGCCTCAAGAAACTATGAACTTTGATAAATGTTGATAGTTGTAGAGGGCCTTCAGGTCTTTTGTTCATAGGATCACTATGAGTCGTACTTGACGCAAAGGCAATCAACAACAACAACAACAACAACATAATATAATAATAGTAATGTGTATGAATTGGTAAATTGAAGTAATTTAGTTACTAAATGAAATCTAACTAAGATTTATTTTACATTTCAAAATAATAAATTTGCTAGATTGGAAAGAAAAGAAGATCAATTGAAAGTACTTAACATGGAGCTTGAGAAGAAATCAACGGAATTGGGTAAGATTTAGAGACTATCATGTGTTCATTAATAATACTCACTGAGTGAGAACTGACCCATATCTGACCCTCCAGTGGACTTTCAGAGACTGTAAATTGTATGGGAAGAGATTGCTCATCTTTTACTCTCAGATCTGCTAGTGGATTTTAACTGCCAGATTTTTTTCTGATTATCTCAGTGAAAGTAATTCTTTTTATAAGTTAAAATTTATTGATAGAAAAAATTATTTATCCAAGAGTTCTTTTTTTTAGATTTTCTCTGTAACTTTCTGTAAGCTGTAATATTAGTTTATTTAATTAAAAAGTTGCAATTAATGTTGCCTGGTGTCTGAAATGTTTGCCTTGAAAACACTTAAGAAATAGTATATTTAGATGAATTTTTGAGCCATTATACTTCCCCCTTTGTGTTAATTTTCAACTGTTAATTAACCTGTAAGAATACAAAATTGTACTCCTCAGAATCTGAAGTGTACTATTTAATAAT
>NW_006399924.1:1724963-1730824 GCF_000299155.1 Elephantulus edwardii | reverse complement strand
TTTAGGACCAATTAGTAGGCTCTGTGTCCAGGAGAAAATGAATATACTTACCAGTAATGTTAATGCCCACCCACAGCTCTTCTGGGAGGATCTAAATAGTTGAAGTGGCGTTTATGTCTCTTAAAAAATGTATTTGAGATATATGTATAATTTTTGTTTTTTTCTTTTTTGTTCCCTTTCATTTCTTTTTTTAATGCAACATATTTTTTATACCATATTCTTCCCATTTAATTTTCTCCCATTTACTCATTGTTGCACATGAAACAGTATATAAAAATGTTTATGCTGATTTTATTCTCAATACTCTTTTGTACTGTAGAGTCATAAGTGACCCATAGTTTACCCTCCAGCAGGCTTTCAAAGGCAATAAATCACAAGAGAGGAAATTATCCATCCTTCTCCTGTAGAGAAGCTGGCATATTTGAACCTTGTGCCTTTGTGTAGTTTCTTACTACTAGGCCATCAGTGCTTCCTTTAGTGCATATTTATATAGTTAGTGTAAATACCTATAGCTTTCTTCTTGATTGAGGTGCCTCATTGCTGAAAATAAGAAGAAACCTAAAATACCAGTGTGATCTGCAGACTTGGAAAAAGCCTCATGGAAGTGGTAGATTTTAAAATGAACTCCAAGGGTCATTGAGGCTTTGAGTGGTTGTAGAAGGTGATAGACATGGCACATACTGTGTATATGAGGATAGTATTAACAATGACATATTTACTCAATATTGATTTGTTCCTGTGTTTGGCTAAAAATATAGTCCTCCAAACCAGAAATCATTAAAAAGCCTTTTATTGTGGTTTTAATGAAAGTTTACAGAAAAGTTGGATTTTTCATTCATTCATTGTTGCACATTTTTCTCCTTGCCCCTTACCCCCTTCACTTTGTTTTTTTAGTATTAGTTTGATAATGAAATTCATATACATCATGTTTCATACTATTTTTCATTCACGTTGTATTTCATACAATCATTCCTATGAATTACGTTTTATAAAATCAATAACCATTGGACATTACTCATCATTACCCAATCATTTCAGTTCCCCACTGAATCCTTCCCACTTCCTTCACTCCCTCCCTCCACCTACCAAATTATACAACCCTGGAGCTGGGCTTTTACCCCTATCCATCCTCCACCTTCTGCACCCACCCCTTACCCCCTTGCATTGCCGTACATGTTTTACTCGTTATCCTTTTATTTTTTACAATAATGGTCTTATGCAATGTTTGTCCTTATGAAACTGAGTTAATTCACTCAGCATAATATTCTCTAGTCTCTCCTAAGTTATGTGGTGTTTTTCAAAATCATTGCTCCTGAGGGCTGCATAGTATTCCTTTGTGTGAATATATCACAATTTATTAATCCATTCAGTTGAAATTGGCTATTTCCATGATCTTGTGATAGTGAATAACACTTGTATGAACATTGGTGTACAGATCTCCTTTTGTGTCTCAGTTCTGTTTTCCTTACGGTCTGTTCGTAGTAGTGGAATAGCTGGGTCATATGGTGTTTCTATATTCAACCTTTTGAGGAAGTGCTAATGTCTTCCAGAGTGGTAGTATCATTTTACAATCCCACCAACAGTGTATGAGAGTACCTATCTCTCCACAGTCGATTCAGCATTTATTGCTTGCTGCCCTGAAAAACATTGTTTTGCTACTGGGGTAATATTGTATCTCATTGTGCATACCAGAAATCATAAGATATTAATTGTACTCTTCTTTTCCTTTTGTATTTTTACCCTCTATAATTTTTCTTCTTCTCTCATGATGTTGCTTATCAGTTTAGTGGTGAGAATATTTGTTGTCTTGATGTTAAGATGCAATATTGAAAACTACATACAATCTTTGATCTTCTACAGTAGTACTTCAGGTCTTCCTTGCTTTCAGAAAGCAAGGTTATGTCATCTGCTTAATAAAGATTACTGATGAATCTTCCTCCAATCATCATGGCACATTCGTCTTCATAGAGTCTAGCTTCTCAAATACTCAGCATACAGACTGAATAGATGTAGAGAAAGGATTCAACTCTGACGCACACCTTTCTTGGTTTTAACTTTTCATTACTTAACATCTTAGCTATAGAAAATGTCCCAGTTCCACCTGATTTCAGACCCTCTTCATTTTTTATTTGTCACTGGGAGTGTGTACAAGGCTTTATATTTGAAGGCCTCTAAGCCTGCAGACAAAACCTAGCTTGGTGGGGGTCACCACTTCTGACTGAAGTCCTTGCCTGTAGAACTTTGTAGGACTTCTTGCAATTACCTTGCCTGGTCCACGACACAGCCACATTTGGAGCAGTATACCTACCCCATATATAGTGAACCACCCTGAACATTTTCAGTTTAGCAGTGTCTACCTCTTCAGGTGTTCTGGTGATCTAGTAAGAAGCTGTGCTGCATTCTTGAAGGCACATGGTT
This sequence comes from Elephantulus edwardii, assembly GCF_000299155.1. Lineage (NCBI taxonomy): Eukaryota > Metazoa > Chordata > Mammalia > Macroscelidea > Macroscelididae > Elephantulus > Elephantulus edwardii. The sequence continues at coordinate 1,728,406 of NW_006399924.1, read as the reverse complement.
TGAATTTACCAGCTGTTCCTTGGGAGAAGGATGGGCAGTCTCCTCCTGGGCAATTGATTGCTTCTGAAAACCTATTGGAGGACCAGCTATGGGTTGGTTCCACCTTGATGGCACAATACAATAACAACCTCCTCTTCAGAAGGTACGTGGTTTGAATCTTCCAGTTGCTATAGGAGAAGGATGGGTACTCTTCTCCTGTATAGTTTACTGCCTCTGAAAACTCACTAGACGGTCAGCTGTGGGTTGGTTCTGACTCAGTGGTACACAAAAATGAGAGTTTCTTTTCAGAAGACTGCCACCTGGCCAACTGACTGGAAGATATCCATATTTAGTCCCATTCCTAAAAAAAGGTGAACCAACAGAATGTGGAAATTATAGAATGATATCACTAATACAACATATAAGTAAAATATTTCTGATCATCAGCCTCAAATGACTAGAACAGTACATCAACAGAGGGCTGACAGAAGTTCAAACAGGGTTTAAAGGAGGTCACGACACCAAGGATATTGTTGCTGAGGTCCTATGGATCTTGGCTGAGCAGAGAATACCAGGAGTATGTCTATTTGTGTTTTATTGTATTGCAAAGGCATTTTATTGTGGGGATCAAAACAAACTGGTTATTATTGAGAAGAGAATCCCAGAACATTTAGTAATGATCATGTGAAACCTAGATCAAGAAGATCAAGAAGCTATTGTCTGAACAGAGCAAAGAAACACTGCATGGTTTAATATCAGTGAAGTTGTGTGCATCAGGGCTGTATCCTTTCTCCATCTGTATTCAGACTGTATGCTGAGCAAGTAGTTAATGAAGTTGGAGCTTATGAAGAGAAAGAGAGCATCAGGATTGGAGCAGGACTCATCAATAACCTGCATTGTACAGATGACACAACCCTGCTTACTGAAAAGTAAAGAGGACCTGAAATACTTGCTGCAGAAAATGAAGGGCTACACATTCAATATGGATTACATCTCAGCATAAAGAAAACAAAGATCCTTACTACGCCATTTGGCAACATAATAACATAATAGTAAATGGAGAAAGGATTGAAATTATTAATAATTTCATCTTACTTGGCTCCATAATCAACATCCTTGGTACCAGCAGTCAGGAGATCAGGAGACATGTTAGACTGGGCAAGTCTGCAGTTGGAGATCTCTCCAAAATATTAAAGAAAAATGATGTCAGTTTGAAGACTAAGATGTGCCTAATTCAGGCTTTCCAAGTATTTTCTGTGCATCAGAGATCTGGACAATGAGTAAGGATCACAGAAGAAGGATACCTCTGAGTTATGGTGTGAGAGAAAGAGTACTGAATATCCTATAGTCTTCCAAAAAAATAAACAGATATATTTTGGAAAAAGAGCAGCAAAAATTCTTCTTGGAAATAAGGATGGCAAAGCTTCATCATATACACAGGCCATGTTGCTAGAAGAAGCTTTTATTTGGAAAGGTCAGTGAAAGAGATGGATTGACATGGTGGCTTGAGCATCAATGGCCTCAAGTTTATCAGAGATGATGAAGATGGAACAGGATAGGACATGATTTAGATCTGTTGTTAATAGGATTGCTGTGAGTTGTATTCAACTTGACAGCAGCTAACAATAACAGCAACAGTATGATTCTCGTTTTGTACACTTCTCAGTTTCAGTTTTTTGTTTTTCCTGTTACTGTACAATTATGTTTTGCTTTTCTTTTTCTTTATCCCAACTGAGACCACACAGCAGCAGAATCCAGCCACACATAAAACTTTTGCAGCTTCACTTACCAGCTGACAGTAAAGACCAATTTCTACTCTGCTTAAAATGTAAAACACTACAGACAACCCCAAACCTAGCCCACTCTATCCTCAATTTTTCTACACAAACCAAAGTATACCCCCCCCAATCCTCTATCACATCCAAAAGGTGAAATACTAAGAATTATTAAATTTGCAAATGCCACAATACACCAGTATGGGTTAATCTGATAATCAAAACAAAATAGGAAGACCGCACCAACACAGGGGACAGATAACTTTAAAGAAAATTAAAATAAAAACAGAACAATATGTAACAAAAAGGTGACTGAAATACAAAACCAGATAATTTTTCAGAGTAATAAATGCGATTGGAACTTCTTGATAAGAAATTTTTTTAAAAGTAACAACAGAGGCACACACCTTACACACAAGTACAAAGAGAGACTTAAATCAAGTTAAATGTCTTTTCCAGGGAAAATGTCCAAAGAAAACATGGACAAAATTTTAGAATTATTAAAAGAAACTTCAACAAAACTAGATAAATGGAAAATTAGAATTTAAAAAATGATAAATAGAAATTAAAAATATTAAAACTAAAATTTCAGAAATATACAAATCATTGGAAGGACAAAAGAACACAACTGAAGAAATGGAACATAGACTTAGTGAGATGGACAAGTCCTTTAATACTAATCTGTTAGTGGAACAATCAGAAAAAAGAAGAAAAATATGAGCATCAGATGGGAAACATCATCAAGAAAAATAATGTGTGATTAAGTTTCAGAACAGGAAAAGAGAAAAATACCATAGAGGAAATCATTGAAGATTTGTTGGACTTGTTGATTGAAAATTTTTACCAAATTTTGTAGTCTGAAATTGCCTGAACATGCATTTGGGATGCGTTAATGTTAATTGGTGACTGGAATGCAAAAGGAAACAGTGAATAAGGAACCAGTAGTAGGAAAATATGGGCTTAGTGATAGAAATGAAGCTGGAAATAGAGTTATTGGAATTTTGTATTTATAATGATATATTCATTATAAATACTTTTTCTAAAAGACACAGAAGATGACCTTACATATGAATTTAACCTGATGAGCTGCATAGGAATCAGATTGACGATATTTGTGGAAGAAATTGTTGGAGAAACTCAGTATCAGCAGTCAAAACTAGGCCAGGGGCAGACTGTGGGTCACATCATCAATTACTCATGTGCAAGGTTAAATTGTGGCCCCCAAAAAATTAAAGAGAGTCCACAAGAACCAAGATATGATCTTGAATAAAGTCCATCTGAATTTCGTGATCATTTTAAGAATAGCTTTAAATCACAAGGACATGGAAGCAACCCAGATGTGCTACTACAGTGGAATGGATTGAAAAATTATGGTACATTCACACAATGGAATACTACGCAGCACACAGGAGCAATAATTTTGTAAATAATTACCTAACTTGGGAGGGACTGGAGAGCATTATGCTGATTGAACTAACTCAGTCCCACAAGGACAAATATTGCATAAAACCTTTATAGTAGAATGAATATGAGGATCCTAGGGGGGTGGAAGGTAGAAACAGAGAAATCAGGAGGTGCAAGGAGGGGAGGTTTAATCAAGGGTATACAATTTGATAGGTAGGGGGTTGAGGGAAATTGGAAGAATCTGGTCTGAAAACCAATGTATTAGTATTTTGTAAGTAAACTAGT
>NW_006399924.1:1724083-1724863 GCF_000299155.1 Elephantulus edwardii | reverse complement strand
TAGAAAGAATAAATTTAGACATCCTATTTTTCATCTCTATCCTAGCATATAGCACTGTTTTAATTTATTGCATTCTACGTCCTTTAAAGAGAGGTCTAGAAATTTAAATTGTTCAGTTGTGTATTGCCTATTAAGGAATAATATTTGTCCTTATAATGTTTGGTGAATGTTTATTTGAATAATTCAGTAAAATACCAAAATTAAGTGGCATTTATTTGTCATGGCAAAAATCAAATGCACAATTGATTCAGTCATAATATAGCAAGCAGTTAAAAAAGTTCAAGTAGAAATTATTAGCTATGAAACAGTACTATGTACACTACATGTTATCTTAAGTGTTGTTGGAACATATGAAAAAAGTAAAATATCATGCTTTTTAAATGAAATCTGTATTATGGAAAGATGTTGAACAATTTTTCATTAGAGCGGTACTGTCTAAAATGAGTGCCTAAGCACAAATCCCACTAGGGTAAGGGAAGAAAATATGAAGGCGTCTATTTATATCTCTATCTCTCTCTCTCTCTCTCTATCCCTATCTCTATCTATATATGTGTGTATATATGTATATATAAAAATATATTGTTATATATTTGTTGTTATGTGCCATCAAGTCGCTTGCGACTCATAGCGACCCTACGTACAACAGCCCTAAACCCTGCTCTGTCCTGTGCCAATTGCACTGTCTCTGACACTTTCATCCAGATTACCCCAGTCACTGGATCAATCCACCTCATAGAGGGCCTTCCCATCCTGTGCTGTCCCTCCACCCTCCCAAGCATG
>NW_006399924.1:1718463-1720001 GCF_000299155.1 Elephantulus edwardii | reverse complement strand
AATGTTCAGATTTAGAGAAGTATCAGACAGACCAGCAAGTTAATAAGGTTGCAGCCTAGAAGACATAAATTTAACTAACAAGTTAAAAGTACATGAGTTAAAGATTAAAAACAACAATATTTTAATTAGGGGTTTTAATATTGTCACACATTAAGCTACAGAAGGAAGATAATTTTTAAAACAAAGGTCTTACTGACCATTACCTTGTTTACTATAGTGTTAGGGCTAGGAACCACTAGATGTAGAGGCACAACTATGTTATTTATTGTTTTTAAATTCTGGCCGAAGTTCTACTTATTTTGGATTATTTTACAGTTAGAAGGGCTACATACAAGGCAGAGCTGAACTAAGGAACTGCTTATGAGGTTTTCCATCAATTTTAACAACTCAGGGATAGTGGAAAGAGATGGATTTAAAAAAGGCTTTCAAGACCGAATATAGGCTTGTGTGTCCAGGAGAAAACAGGTATACTTACCAGCAATGCTAATGCTCACCCATGGCTCTTCTGGGAGGATCAGAATCGTTGGAGCGTTCTCCTTTGTTTTCAGCTGGAAGCTGGGGTCTGTCAGCCACGAGGACCTGATGTGGGCTGCCCTTGGACAAGTGCCTTTTAGATACACACTTGAAGCAAGTGAGTGGGAGCTTTCTATCTACTCCTTTGCTTATCTGTGGCTCTCGTCTGTGACACTGTCTACTGAAGTGGCCCAGCTTTTCACAGTAGAAGCAGTTCTGACCTCCTTTATTACCTTTGGGTGGCATTGTTTATGAGTAAGACTTCCTTTTCCTGACACAGGCCCTAATCTGGCAGCAATAGCTGCCCCAATAATTTTGGCCATTCTCTGGTGTTTCTCTTTCCTCTAGATCCCAGTTGTTAAAAGAGGGAAGAATTTAAACAAATACTTTTGAACAATATAATTTTTTAAGTTTAAGGCTAGTAACATTATCAATATAATTGTACAATAATTTCCAATCCAAAGAGATACATATTCCCATGCAGTTCTTATTTTTTTGTAAATGATTTTGGTGAGAATACTGTAAATGTGGACACAGTTCCACTATTCCTCCTCTATGCCATGAGATAGTGTTATTAGCATGAGCAGTTATAAATCCATAGCCTTCCTTACTCTGACTTAAATCTTTGATGTTTCTATGCTGATGAGTGAGACCAACAAGGCTTCAATTAATGAAGAAAGATAAAGGAAGCAACTGACAGGGAGGAATATCAGGATGACCTAGAGTGGTTACTAATATTTTCATGAAAACCATATTTCTAAAATATTTAGATTATTACTTAGAACGCTACAAAGCCAATGAACAACTTTTAACAAGAAAGTATTAGAAACATATGCCCAATAGTTGGTATTATTTGCCATTTTGCAGCTTCGTCCTTGTTAAAGTGTGGCCTTTTTTGACTTATCTTGGGGTTTCACAGTTTTGGAGGGCACCCATAGCAGTTTTGATCCTGTAGAGATATAGGCAAACTTTGCCCCAACTAATAACAATTTTTTTTTCATTTATCAGTTAGAGGTTTTTATAAT
>NW_006399924.1:1709409-1718363 GCF_000299155.1 Elephantulus edwardii | reverse complement strand
AAAAAAGAATAGGTTTGAGGCATGGAACACCAGTGATCGAAGACCAGATGAGTTGTGGGATGCTATGAAAGATATCATCCATAAAGAAAGAAAAAGATTATGACAAAAATGGAGGAGAAAGAAAAAAAATAAAAAAAGATGTCAGAAGAGACTCTAAAGATTGCATTGGAACATCAAGAAGCCAAATCTAAAGAAAGATATGTCTAAGTGAAAGAGCTGAACAGATGATTTCAGAGAGCAGTTTGGGAGGACAAAGCAAAGTATTATAATGGAATGTGCTGAGAGCTGGAATTGGAGAATAAAAAGGGAAGAACTCGTTCTGCATTTCTTAAGCTGAAGGAGCTGAAAAAACAAATTTTAGCCTTGTGTCACAATATTCAAAGATGCTGTGGGCAATATGTTGAATGACCAAGAAAACATCAAAAGAAGATGAAGGAAACACACAGAAATCACTGTACCAGAAAGAATTGATTGCTACTGAAAATTCCAGGAAGTACCTACAAAGAAGAACAAAACTAGGCTTTGGTCTCTCAGTAAAAACCATACAGTCAAGAAGAAAATGGTATAACATAAAACTTGGAAAGAAAGGAATTGCCCACCAAGAATTATATATCCAATAAAACTGTTCTTCAAATGTGGTGCAGTTAGGAAATTGACAAAGGTAAATGTAACAAAGCTTCATCTCACAAATTTTGGGCATGCTGCTAAGAGAAGCACTTCTTTGAAGAGGGTCATGCTTTGAAAGGTGGAGGGTTAGCAAAAGAGGAAGACCTTTGATGAGATGGGTTGACACAGTGACTGTAGCAGTGGGCTGTCTTGCTCAGGAACCAGATAGCTTGCATAGCTATTTGGGGCACTATTGTGCTTCTAGGCCCCAATCTCCAAATTCCTTTAATCTGAGGTCAGAGATTGGAGGACAGAGGTGTGGTTTGTTGTGCTCTATATTCTTGTTATTATGTGCTGTAGATTCACTTGTGACTCATACTGACCGTATATACAACAGCTCTCAACCCTGCTTTATCCTGTGTCAACCTTATTGTCTCTGACACACCTATTCTCATTACATTACTGCCTTCACTGAGTCATTCCATCTTGTTGAGGGTCTTCTTCTTCTGCACTGTCCCTTCACCCTCCCAAACATGAGGCCCTTCTCCAAGGACCGGTCCCTCCTTGCAACATGCCCAAAGTATGTCAGACGGTGCTTCAGAATCATTGCCGCCAAGGAGCAGCCTGGTTCCACCCTCTCCAACACGAACTTGTTTGTTCTCCTAGCAGTCCATGATATATACAATACTCTTCTCCAGCACTACAACTCAAAGGCATCAGTTCTCCTTCTGTCATCCCTAGTCATTGTCCACCTTTCTGATGGGTAGCAAGTAATTGCAAGGTATTAAATGGATCAGGTGCACCTTAGTTTCCAGACTGACATCATTGCTCTTCAGTACTCTGGTGAGGTCCCTGAACAGCAGATTTTTCCAATGCAATTTGTCTTATTTTCCTGGTTGCTAGTACCAAGAGTGTTGATTGTGGAACCAAGCAAAATGAAGCTGTTAACAATTCCTTCACCATCTATCATGATGCTGCCAATCAGCTCAGTGATGAGAATCTTTGTTTTCTTGATGTTGAGCTTCAGTCTATATTTAAGGCCATAATTCTTGACCTTCTGCAGCAAATGCCTCAGGTCCTCCTCAAGAAGGGTCAATAGTTGGAAAATGTGGATTTGGCAACAGAAGTGAAGTTTGAGATAGAATGATAGAATTCTGTAAAATCTTGTTAATTGCAAATACCTTTTATAAGAAACGTGGTGCTGGAGAAGAGTATTGAGAGTACCATGGACTGCTAGGAAAACAAACAGATTCATCCTGGAAAGGGTTAAACCAGGTGGCTCCTTGAAGGCAAGGATTCTGAGGCAACGTCTAACATACTTTGGACATGTTGTAAGGAGAGACTGGTCCTTGGAGAAGGACATCATGCTTAGGACGATGGAGGGACAGCACAGGAGGGGAAGGCCTTCTATGAGGTGGATTGATTCAGTGACTTGGGTAATCGGGATGGGAGTGTCAGAGACAGTGCAATTGGCACAGGGCAGAGCAGAGTTTAGGGCTGTTGTACATAGGGTCGCTATGAGTCGCAAGCTACTCCACGGCACATAACAACAATAACAACAAACACAGACTACTCACATGGATTAGTTTGCATAGGAATCAGATCTATTACGTTTGTGGAAAGAATCGCTGCAGAACTTCAGCATCAGCTGTGAAAACTAGGCCAGGTGATGATTTTGGAACAGACCACCAATTACTCATATGTACGTTTAAGATAAAGAAGATTAAATCAAATCCACAGGAACCAAAATTTGACCTTGAGTTTATCCCACCTGAATGTGAAAATCATCTCAGGAACAAGTTTGAGGCCTTGAACACTAGTGAGAGAAGACAAGATGAGCTGTGTAAGGATATCAAGAATATCATCTAGGAAGAATGCAAGAGGCATTATAAAGACAGAGGAGGAAGATAAGACCAAAATGGATGTCAGAAGAAACTCTGAGCATAGCACTAGAATGCCGAGAAGCCAAAGCAAAGGGAAGAACTTAAGAAGGAGCTGAACAGAAGATTTCAAAGGGCAATGCAGAGGACAAAGCCATGTATTATAATGAAATGTGCGAAGAGCTGCAATCAGAAAATCAAAAGGGCTGAACTCAATTGACGTTTCTTAAACTGAAGGAACTGAAGAACAAATTCAGGCTTTGAGCTGCAATACTAAAGGATGATCTGGGCAGAATATTAAATGATCCAGGAAGCATTAAAAGAAGATGGAAGGAGTATCCAAAGTCACTGTACCAAAAAGAATTGGCTGAAACAGAATTTAATGAATAATGTATGATTCAAGACCCTATGGTGATGAAGGAGGAAGTTCAAACTGCTCTGAATAAATTAGCAAAATACAAGGCCTCAGGAATTGATGGAAAATCCATTGACACATATCAACAAATAGATGCTGCCCTAGATGCGTTCACCAGGTTGTGCCAAGAAATCTGGAGGATAACCACCTGGATAACTGGAAGAGAATTATATTTCTTCCCTTTCCAAAACAAAGTGACCCAACAGAGTATGGAAGTTATTGAACAATTTCATTAATATCATATGCAAGCAAGAGCCTGCTGAAAAATTGTCCGAAAATGACTGGAACAGCACATCAATAGAGAACTGCCAGATGTGCGGGCAGGGTTTAGAAGAGGCTGTGAAACTTTATATTATTATATCTAATGTTAGATGAATTTTGATTGAAAGCATATAGTCCAAGAGGACTATCTATTTGTGTTCTGCTCTATAGCCTTCATTAAATTAATATGTATTCTCTTGCAGCCTCCATAGATTCCTGAACTTTCTGGTTTGTTAACTAGTCTTTCATGTTTGGTGTTCTTATTTCATATGTTTTTATTTTGATGTTTTATTTTTTGTTTAGTCCTGTCTTCATCTTATTCTTGAGATTTTAACAAATTAACTTTTTTTTTTCCTAAAATGCAATTTTAAACTTTGTACATGACAGTTTTTTTAAAGCTCTAAATTAGCATTTTATATTTTGTTGATTAAATTTTCACTAAAGGTTATGGATAATTGGTACAATTTTTTTATGATGTTGGTAATATATAGATATTTTCCAGAAATCTACTGTGACAAAAGATAATATTTCAGATAAGATAAATTTTTAGGTGAAAGATGGACATTATCTTTGTATAATTATCTTTGGAAGTTTGTATATAAAAGTGTGAAAAGGAAAAAATGAGAGTTTAGTGCTAGAAAGGGTTTTTTTAAAATTTTTTTATTTTATTTTTATTTTATGTGTGTGTGTGTGTACCATCAAATCAGATCTGACTGGTACAGGAGGAGACTGTTCCTCCTTCTCCAGCAAAGCATCTGGTGGATTTGAACCGTGCACCTCTGGGATTGCAGCACACGCTCCTGCCCCTAGGCCACCAGAGCTCGCCAGCTAGAAAGGTTTTTTAATTCATTAGCTCAATGTTGAGTTCAGGGAAGTGTGGAATAAAATGCCTCATCAAGTATTATTATTTAGTGGAAAATATCATTTAGTGGAAAGTTGTGTACAAAGGAAATATAATTGAGAGTTAGAGATGAAATAAGAAAACCAAAACAACTCAAAACCTTAAAAAAATTAGTGGGAAAAAAGAAAGTGGTTAATAACATCCAATACCACAAAATTCCATAATGGTGAGAACTCTTTGCAATAATAGTTCATTAGTAACTTTTAAATCATAATTTAATTAATCCTATGGAAGAAATATACTGAAATCCCAAAGCCACAGGGTTCAAATCCCCGAGCTTCTCTGCAAGAGAATAATGGGCAGTCTTCTCTCGTGTAATTTACTGCCTCTGAAAACCTGCTGAATGGTCAGCTATGAGTCGGTTTTGACTCAACAGCACACAACAACATGGAAAAGATGGGCATTATTTTTATGTAGGGCCAAGCAAGAATCATGTCAATAACAAATATATTTATTGCCAAAGTAAGGAATGTGATCATAGCTTGAAAAGGACAGAAAGATCATGAAGGTACTTATTTTTTGTAATTAGATAGGATACATGGAACAGGAGGAAATGTAAAGTTTCCTCTACAAAGAGTTAATTAATATTGATAATATAGCACCTTAAGTATGAAATAATATTGAAATTAATTATCTTTAGAAAGGAGGGTCACTTAAAGTTTGAAGTGATGATTAATTAAAAGACAGGATGTTTAAAGAGTAATAAGATGATCTTAAACCAAATATATTTATACAGATCCATTGTAATTTTTTTTCTTGCATTTGGTCTTATGTGACTGTGGCATTACTTTTACAGAAAAATTTCTATTAACTGTTTATTATATTTTTGCTGGTTTACTTACAAAATTTGTATACATTGTTTTTCACACCAGATCTTTCCCCTTTCCTTATTTTATGTGAACTTTATCTGCTCAACTTGTATTAATTAATCTCTTCTCATTCTTCCAAGTGATACATACCTATTTCTTGTCTCTTTTTTATTCTTTGAATTCAGATTTTAACATATTTATATTCTTTTGCTTATTTTAGAAGAGATGACTGAATTTAAAAATAACATAAAAGTTGAACTTGAAGAACTGAGAAAAGTGTTGGTAAGTGTATGCTTGTTCTTATTAAATATTTTTCAAAATAATATTGAATCCATTAATTTAGACTCTTATACTGCATATTTATGTGAAAGTTTCAGATAAAATAGAAAAAAATTGGTTTTAATAAGGCTATGTTTTGTGCCATCAAGATTGGCTTTTTCAAAAGATAATTTAGATTACAATATAAAGAGCAGTATATAAAAGTAAAACAAAAAAATAAAGGTAAAACAGTTAACAGACAATTTTGATTGTGAGGACATAGATTATTGAAGTTTAGGTTTGAGAGTAGAGGTAGTATAGTAAGAAAAATAGAGTGGTTTTGTACAGTTTAAATATTTGGGGTTGATACAGCATAGCATTACCATTTTTTGAAAAGATTGGATTCATTGAATTAGCTACATTTATGAAGAACTGGTTGGACATTTATAGTAGGTTTGTTTCTGGTCTCTCTTCTGATATGCTATGTCTATTTGTTTACTACTGTTTAGTGGTTTGAATACTATAAAGCTTTATGTTGTTGTTGTGGTTGTTATGTGCTGTTGAGTTGCTTGCAGCTCATAGAAATCCTGTATACAATAGCTCTGAAGCCTTCCCTGTCCTGAGGCAGTCTCACTGACTCTGACATACCTACCCCCATTGCCCTAGTCACTGTATCAATCCATCTCATCCAGGATCCTCTTCTCCTGTGATGTCTCTCCACTCTTCTTTCTGAGCGTGATTTCCTCCTCCAAGGATTGGTCCCTCCTGCCTCATGCCCAAAGTATGTGAGACAGAGCTTCAAAATCCTAGCCTCCAAGGAGAAACTTGGTTTTGCCTTCTCTAAGACAGACCTATTTGTTTTCTTCGTGGTCTGTAGTTTTTTCAAGACTCTTCTCCAGTACCACAACTCAAAGGCATAATCTTTTTCTATCATCCTTAGGCGTTATCCAGCTCTCTGATGCATTGTGAGTAACTGCAAAGACCATGGCCTAGATCAGGCTCATCTTAGTCTCTAGACTGACATTGTTGCTTGTCATTACTCTGGAAAGGTCCCTGGCAGCAGATTTACCTAATACAATTAATCTATTGATTTCCTGAGTGCTGGTGCCAAGAGTTTTGATAGTAGAGCCAAGCAAGCTGTAACTGTTAACAACCTTAATCTTTTCTCCATCAATCATGGTGCTACCAGTTGGCTCAGTGGTGAGAATATTTGTCTTCTTGATGTTGAGCTTCAATCCATACTGAAGACTACAGTCCTTGACCTTCTGCAGTAAGTGCTTCAGATTTTCCTCAGTTTCAGCAAGCAAGGTTGTGTTGTCTGCATAATGTAGGTCGTTAATGAGTCTTCCTCCAATTCTTATACCACATTTCTCCTCATAAAGCCCAGCGCTGCAAATGATCTGTTCTGAAAATAGATTGAAATGGTATGGAGGCAAGATGCAGCCCTGTCACACTCCCTTCCTGATTTTGAACCATGCAGTTGTTTCCCTGCTCTGTTCTGAGGACCTGCTTTCTGGTCCAAGTACAGGTTTTGTGTAAGGACAATCAAGTTTTGGGATTCCCATTTTCCTCAAGGTTAACCCCAGTTTGTTGTGATCAACACAGTCAGGTTGTTCTGCCCACGAAATACCCCTCAAAGAAATCCAAAAACACGTCTGAAATTTCAAGAGCGTTTATTATATTATTTTCCATGCGTGGAGACTTTTCTCCTTCTTCAGGAAGGTGGTGAAGGAAGAAAAGCCCCGAGTTTCCCCTCCCACTTGCTTTTATAGCTCTTTTGAGTGCCCCTGTTAGGGCAGGGGGACTGCGATTTTGGTTGGTGGGTTGACTTTTGATGGACTGGCTACTTTGCCCGCCTTTACTTCTTTTGTGTCACGTTGTTGTTGTTGTTACGTGCCATCGAGTCGCAGGCGACTCATAGCGACCCTATGAAGGAGAGTCCTTGATGCTTGGGTGCCTTTCATCCTCTCTCCAAGTTCATAGGGTTTCCGGAGGCAAGCTATTATGGAAGTGGACGCCACTCCTCCTCCCACGCTTGTTCAATCAGGGAGCTCCACCCCACTCTCTGTCTGCGTTGTAGCCAACCATTAACACATTTTACACATCCATATCACCGTGTTTAGCCTCACAGCAACCACAAGTGACCGCGGGACGGCAACTTGTACACCAGGTGCACTTAGTTTACTCATATTCTACTGACATTGACTGATGAGTTTGGCTAAATGCTGTCATATTGCTATGTTCTTTTTGGCGATGTTGCTGATTTCTTTGCTCAGTCTGCTTTTAGGTCCTAAATTCATTTTAAGATTTTTCTTATTTTCTTTGTTGCTGCTGTTGTAATGTTTACTGAGTCATGGTTTTCCTTTTTGTCATTTTAATAAAAGTGGTTTACTAACTTTTTTGGGGATTATCTAGTTTATTAAGGAACAGTTCACTTTATAATGAAATCACCTGGACTTTCTCGCTATTAAAAATTCTGTAACTACACTTCTTATTCTCCCTTTTTGTTTTGTAGATATCATTACTTGGAGACCCGTTTTCCTATTTTTAGGTCTTGTATGCCATCCTTCTTGGAAGTCCCCAGCAAACTGGTTTTTCATTCAACGATAAATACATAGATTGAGTGGAAGCCTTTTATAACCCTACATATTTAACAGACTGTGCCCAACCCTTCTTGTGTTTACTCAGTGCAGTCAAGTTGGCTCCAGCTACAGCAATCCTCCACTTGGATTTCAAGTGGTAAAGCTTAAAAGGAGGAGATTATCCATCTTTCCCCTGTGGAGCCACTGGGAAAGTACAATATAGACACAGAGTCTTTTGCTAGCAGCAAAACACACTATAGATTATGCCCCAAGAATCTATACCTTTTCCTACTTTACTTTCGTCTTTTCTCCCCACCTTCTAAGCTTTATCCCTAAATGGTGTTCTTCTGATCTTAAATTTTGCTCTAAGTATACTTTCAGGTGTTGTTATTATTCATCCTAGAGGCCCATCAGTGTCACGTAGACACTAGTTAATTCCTTACTTTTCAAGGACAGACCAGGCTTTAACCAGGGCACTCATGTTTGCCCTAAGCCAAGAATTTTTATGGCCCACTTCTGCCTCTAGCGTTAATGGGGGTTAATAAAAAATGGGGTTTCTGCTCTCCCTTCATTCCCCCCTGAAGTTATACTGGGCCGAATCATAGGCCCATGTGAGTGGTTTTTGGGCAATGGGAGGAGTAGACTAAACCTTTTTGATACCAGCATTAGGGTAGTTAGCAAAAGAGGCTAAACCTTTTAAGACGAATTAAAATTTTTAGGTTGAGTAATTCTTGCAGATCTGTTTTAATTGTTCTGTTGCCACAGTGCTTGTTAAAGCTAATTTTGATTAATTTCCTTTGTCAGTATGTTCCCCCCCCCCCATTTCCTACTGCTTCTTCTTGAGAGAGATTTCACCCTGATACATAGGGGAAAAAGGGATCGACAAATTCTCTTAGCTACTTCCTGCTGAAAAGGGACTCCGTAGGTTTCAGGGTGAAAATCTTCTCTTACTATTCTAGAGGGCCCCTTTGGCAAAAGGAAACACGAATACTTTTGCTGACATTGATTTTGGAATCTAGACGCACTGTTATTGTTTTTAGGGATACAGGTTCATATACTTGTAGATGCGTCATGGAACTGTTGCAGCCTTGTTGTTTTTATGTGCCGTCGAGTCGCTTGCAACTTATAGCGACCCTGTGTACTACAGCCCTAAACTCTGCCTCTGTCCTGTGCCAATCGCACTGTCTCTGACACTCCCATCCCGATTATCCCAGTCACTGAATCAATCCACCTCATAGAGGG
>NW_006399924.1:1703255-1705296 GCF_000299155.1 Elephantulus edwardii | reverse complement strand
AGCTGGAGTTTCTCCTTTTTTAATTAGAAAGCAAATAAAGCTTTTTTATACAATATTTAAGTAGATGACATTTGTCCCATTGCATCTCTGCATTTTTCTATTTTTAAATACAATTAGTGAAGTTAAATTAGCTTTTCTACTATTGCTTATTTTGCAATAATATAATAATAGCATATAGTTTTGCTTACTGACCTGGTCAACTTTAAGTATTTTATTATTTTTACTATTAGTATAACTTGCACGACCCATTTCATTTGATAGTATTTAATTAGTTTATGTACTTGCTTTTTCTTTTTTGTATTACAACCACTGCAAAGCTGTAAGGTTTAGTGATTCAATATGACCTGCTAAACATTTTTAAAACTTTTAATTTCTTCTTAGTAAGGAGCCATTCATTGCTTTGCCCAAATTGGTTTTTCTGTTAGCCAAGTTAAGGGGTGAGCATGAGGAGCAGTGGCCTTCATTATAAATTTGGATATTTTATTTTCTTTTGAAAGATTATATTTAGATTTTTGAAAACAATCTCGTTTTTTTTATTTAGCATCTTATTTCCTTCCCACTTGTTATATAAAGTTTTACATTATTAGTCCAATTGTTAACTTTTTAAACTTTTTCACAAAGGCCTGAAGCCATGAATTTTTTACCTTTTTCTTTTTTAATGTCCTAATTTTTATAATTGTAACATTCGGTTAGAGACAAATTCAAGGTTTTTTTTAAAGCAGCAACTATTAGATTTGCTTTATAAGAACTAATATTAATGTACATGCAAGCACACATATATTTATTTAGAATCATTCTCAGTTGCCAATGGTCCAATAGCCTGTTGGCATTTTGAATTAGCATTTTTATATGCTAATTTTTAACAAAAGTTCTTGAATCTTAGGCTTAGATACTACCTTATTAATTGTATTTTTTTAAATCTAGGTGGAAAATCAGTATATTTTTCATTTTTAGATCGTGTTGTTTCAATGTAGGACTGATATTTCTTTTTTGAAATTTTTACTTTATTTCCAGGCTTTCATACAGTAAAGCCTTACTTGCAAAATTTCAGTGTTACTGTATTGGAACTGAGCTTATATTTTTAAGTCATTGCCCCCCCCCAATTTTTTTAACAATTGATTAGTAATAACATTAACAGGAGATTTTCTAGATAAATTAATTCTTTTTATATTTGTAGCTTCATTAGTTTACCAAGTTTTAAACTGCAAATATGCTTCAGATTCTAAAACCATTCTGACTATGGACTCCCAAGCGTAAGGAATTAACTTAAATTTTGTAGCTAATTCTTGTAGCATTTTTCTTACATATGTAGGATGCATGCCATAAGAAGCTATGGCTTGTTTTAATTTTGACTGACATTGACTTAATTGATATTCTTGGGGTTATTCTTGATAGGGAGGCATATTCTGAATTGTTACTGGATATATAAAAGCCTCTTTAAAAGTAGTTCCTTCCCCAGGAACATGATTTACATTATTAAATAACGTAGAATCTGGAACAGTTGCTGTTGATGAAGCTGTATTTTTGCTTTGGTAATATATCTTATTACAATAACTTAATTTACTTATTTTATTAGAAAGTCTCAAAACTTGTTTACTTAATTTCTTATAAGGAATATCATTCCGTATCATATTGCTTAAGTTTTGAGTTGGAAGAAATTTATCCTCCTTTGTACCAGATTCACTATCTTCTTATTAGACCTTTAATGCTTTTAATGCCAAAGAGATTAGCTTTTATAATGACCAAACTGAAATAGGAATCACATATTTTTCTTTTGCTGAGCCTTTTCATAATGCTTGCATTACATTTTGCCAAGGTTTTGAGTTTAACCACTTTCTTTATACCAGTTTAAATCAGCACAGTGTTTTTACATATACTGAAACAGTTGCAAAAATGACCTTATTATTTTACTTCTACCCTTGATTTTTCTAAGTAACTTTTAATTAACGTAATGTACTGAGGGGAAGACCCTCTATGAGATGGATTGATTCGGTGACTGGGGTAATCGGGATGGGTGTGTCAGAGGCGGTGCGGTTGGCGC
>NW_006399924.1:1660771-1702245 GCF_000299155.1 Elephantulus edwardii | reverse complement strand
GCAGAGAGACACCGTTGCTCTTGAGTACTTTAGAGAGATCCCTAACAGCAGACTTTCCCATCGCAATACGTTTTTTGATTTCCTGGCTGCGGGTGCTAAGAGTGTTGACCGTGGAGCCGAGCAAACTGTAGCTGTGAACAATCTCAATCTCTTCGCCATCCATCCTGATGCTACCAATTGGTCCAGTGGTGAGAATCTTTGTCTTCTTGACATTGAGCCTCAGTCCATAATTTGCTCTGCGAGATCTGCAGCCTACTTACTGTTTGGCGTTTTGTTTTGTTTTAACGGTTTCATCCAGGCTCCTTTGTGCGATTAGATTTGGATGACCCGACAACAACAGACTTCATACAGACAACATATAACACTTAACAGCACACAGAAAGAACAGGAAGAATGCCAACGAGCAACCAAACCAAACCTCGGAACCCTGGGCTTCACTGAGCTTACAGGCTCTGGGCAAGCAGGAGCGACCTGCATTTTTTTCCCCTTTCATCAAACTAGGGGGACAAATCCCCAAATCCTAGAGACCTGGCTAGAAACATCTTTCTGCCGTCTCGCTCGGGCCCCATTCGACATGTCTGTCAGGGGCTCCTGGGCACCATATGGTTCAAACCTTCAAGTACAGGACAGCAACACCAAACATATAGAGAGAAAGAGAAAGAGAGCGCTCGCTTAACTTACCGGCCAGAGATGAAACGCTCAACGTGACAAGAGTTCTTTGGGGGGGGGGAAGCGCTTCAGGGCCAATGCACCAAATGTTCTGCCCACGAAATGCCCCTCAAAGAAATCCAAAAACACGCCTGAAATTTCAAGAGCGTTTATTATATTATTTTGCACGCGTGGAGACTTTTGTCCTTCCTCAGGAAGGTGGTGAAGGAAGAAAGTTTCCCCTCCCACTTGCTTTTATAGCTCTTTTTGAGTGCCCCTGTTAGGGTAGGGGGACTGCAATTTTGGTTGGTGGGTTGACTTTTGATGGACTGGCTACTTTGCCCGCCTTTACTTCTTTTGTGTCACATAGACACTAGTTAATTCCTTACTTTTCAAGGACAGACCAGGTTTTACCCGGGGCACTCGTGTTTGCCCTAAGCCAAGAATTTTTATGGCCTGCTTCTGCCTCTAGTGTTAATGGGGTTTATAAAAAATGGGGTTTCTGCTGTCCCTTCAAGGTACCTTTGCATAGTCAATAAAACACAAATAGATATTACTTTGGAACTCTTAAGCTTTACAGAAATAGTAAAATGGAACAGTGTGATTCCTCCAATTTTATTATTCTCAAAATTGTTTTAAATATTCAGATTCTTTCTTTTCTCAGTAACTTTTACCTTGTCTATATCTAGAAGTCTGGTGGGATTTTAAGCAGAATTATATTAAGGTATAGATTGATTTGGGGAGAATTGACATCTTGATAAACATTTCTATTTATAATGGTTTTCTTTGATTTTATAGTTCCAACACACAGCTCATATATGCTGTGTTTACTTGAATATCTTTTTTGTACATATTTGAATTAGGATTTAATTTTTTTGGTTGTACATTATTAGATCTAACCACTTTTAGTTCAACCTTGGATCCATAATTAACATCCCTGTTACCAGCAGTCAGGAAAACAGGAGATGTATTGCACTGGGAAAGTCTGCAGTTAGGGACTTTTCCAAATTATTGAGGAATAGTGAGGACTTAGATGTGTTTGATTCAGGTCAGAGTCTGATTACTTACTTAATGTGTATCTGAGGGTTGGATATTGAATAAATATGACAGAAGAAGAATTTATGCATTTGATCTGTGTTGTTGGAGAAGAGCACTGAACATCCCATGGACAGCCAGAAGAATAAACAGATATTTCTTGAAAAGGGTGAAGCCTGAATGCTCTTTGGAGGCAAAGATGATGAGGCTTCCCCTCACATACTTAAGACATATTGCTAGGAGGGACTGTTCTTGGAGAGGAACATGATGCTTGGAGAGGTGGAGGGTTTGCAAAGGAGAGGAAGACCCTCAACGGGGTGGATTGACACGATGACTGCTGCAGTGGGCTCTAGTGTCTCAGGAGGTGTGAGGATGGCACAGGATAGGACTGGATTAAAACTTGTTCACAGGGTCACTATGGGCTGAACTTAAATTGATGGTGCCTAACAATAATAACAACAGAACACATTACTAGTAGGTTGTTGTTGTTGTTGTTGTTATGTGCCGTCGAGTCATTTGTGACTCATAGCGACCCTATGTACAACAGCCCTAAACCCTGCTCTATCCTGTGCCAGTCGTACTGCCTCTGTGACTTTAATAAAGAAAGAAATTATGAGAATGTAAAAGATTTCAAAAGGCAACTTGAGAAGACAAATTAAAGTATTCTTATAAAGTGTGCAAGGAGTATTTAAAAAACTAAAAGGGAAGATTTTTCCAAGTATTTATCAAGCTGAAAGTGTTGAAGAAAAAATTTAATCTTCTAATTGCAGTATTAAGTAATTCTATGTACAAATATTGAATGATACAGGAAGCATCAAAAAAAGATGGAAAGAATGCACAGAGTCACGGTACCAAAAAGAATTGGTCAACATGGAGTTACTTAAATAAGTAACATACCAGAAGCCAATGGTATTAAAAGAAGCAGTCCAGGCTATCATCAAAGCCTAGGGACAAAATAAGCCTTCAGAAATTGATGGACTGACAACTAAATGGAGGCTTTCAACTAACAAATTCAGCCATGGACATATCTGAATGGTTTATGCCGAGAAATTTGGAAGACTTCTACCCAGTCAACTAACTGCTTATTTGTAAAAGGTAAAAAACAAAATTCCAAAAGAATGGAAAGTATTGAGTAATATATTAACATCACACAGAAGTAGAATCTTGTGGATGATTAGAAAAAAAATGACTCTAGTTGTACAACAAAAAAACTGCTGGAAATTCCATCTGGATTCAGAAGAAGTAACAAAATGAAGGATATACTTGTTGATGTCAGGTCGATTTTGGCTGGAAGCAGCAATTACTAGAAATATGCTTACTTATGTTTATTGGTTATATAAAGGCATTTGACTGTGTGTATCCTAATAAATTATGGATAACGTTGTGAAGAGTAGGAATTGAAGAACACTTGTTTTCATGAGGAAACTGAACCTGTACATAGACCAAAAAGCAATAATTAAAATAAAACAAAAGAATACTGCATGGTTTAAAATCAGGAAATATGTGCATCATGATAGTATCCTTTCATGTATGCATGCAGTCTGTATGCAGAGTAATTTGTTTGAGAAACTATATGAAAAAGAATATAGCATCAGGATTGGAAGAAAACTCATTACCAACCTAATAAGCACATGACACAATCATGCTTGCTGAAAGTGAAGTGAACTTAAAGTGTTTTTTTTTTATTTGAATATATATTTTTTAAAATTTAGAATGTAGTACTAACACTGTGATGATAAACTGTCACATATTTGCATCAAGCAGCACAGACACCTAAAAGTGTATTGTTTTTCTATAAGTAATTTAAATAGAGTATTATTAATATTTTCTTCTAGCATCAAAGATGATTTGTAGATCCTTTAGATTTTTGGCATTTAATAACATCAAAACTATGGTCTTGTAGTCTGAAGTAAATGCAAAACCATTTTCTTTCTCTTGTGTTAGTTCTTTCAGTCAGATCTCTCTTCTCATATGAGAAATAATTAACAGGGAAGCACTCAATAACTTTCCAGGTCTTATTCTTTATTACAACTGGGAATGAGTTACAGCAGACCATCAGAAACACTGTAGGGTTGCCATCAGAGATCACAGCCATAGACACAAAGTTTCCCTCAGGGGTTCCAAATCAAATGTCTTTGATGTATTACAAATGACTTTGGCAGCAGCCATTGACCTGGATAGCTTTTGAGCCTTGATGGAGGGCACTGCTGTGCTACTGCTCCACAGTCATAGTGAATTTTCTCTTAAGCCAACTGTTATCTTTCAGACCTTCATAAAAACCAACTTCTTTTCCTTTAATTTTCACCTTTGCATGGTTGACATTTGGATGCTGGGTTGAGAAATGGTTTCTCCAGATGATGACATTCTTTACCTCTTTTGCAGCCCCACCAAGTTTAAGAGAAATATGAACCATAGTTTGTTTATGATCCAAAAGAGACAAACAGCTTAAGTTTACCTTGGAGATGGATGGAGCTGACTTTGATGGCGGTCAGACAGTATAAGCTGGATTTTCCATGATTACAACTTTATTCTTGGAATACTTAGCTAAGGCTGCAGTTTGGGATTTGAATATTTTCACTTAGTCTTTCCTTTCCATGTCCTTTCCTCTTGGCATGGACCCCACGAGAACAGCCACATCCAGGTCTTTGAAAGCCAACTTCTTCCCTATCCGTTGAAATGATACCTTTCAGGAGGAGAAGGACACAGTCCTGTAGGACAATCATGATGCTGACCAGGACATTCATCATGGAGGGATATCCAATAGCATAAGAACCAGATCAGGGGCTGGTGTTTACCAAAGATAGTGCCTTTTCCAGTATTGTAAAATAGCAAAGACTAACTGCTCCAGATGCAAGAACTGTTTGGTTCAGATGTGATGGAGAACTATGTGAACAATTTCAGCAACTGCACAACCAGCCTCAGGAAGTCAGGTCTTGAAGTATTTATTCATGCAATTAAAATATAGCACCCCAAAATAAAACAAAATCCTTAAAAGTGGACCATTAAGTAACATCAAGATAAAGGGAGAAAACAGTGAAGTTGTTAATGATTTACTTTTACTTGGATCGCCAGTCAACCCCCCTGTAACCACCAGCCATGAAATCAAATGTCATATTGCATTTGTAAATCTGCTCAAGGACCTTTGTAAAGTATTGAAGAGGAAAGATGTCTGTTTAAAGTCTATGGTATGGATGTCCAGTGTTGAAGAAACACATCCCCAAGCCTAGCCTGTGTTTTTAGTGTTGTATTCCTCCTGCTTCCAGTCCAGTGGATCGAGGTGATCACTGTGAATGAACAGCCCATCTGAACCTAGCCACAGAAGGCTAGAGATAATGTTATCTAGAACCCAGTCAGATGAAGATATGATTCTGTGAGCTAGTGTTTATTGCTGTAACCTGATGACTTGCTCTGGGCTAGGTTTTGCTTGTGGATGCAGATGTTAAAATTGAATAGAAGATTCTTCAGTAAAAGAGATTTGCTTGTCCCCTTAGAGTACTAGTTTGATAGAGATGAGCAAATCAGAAATTGTCTATTTAAAATGAGGATATTAAATCATGTGGCATGAAGTAGCCAGTTTATACTCTTTAACAAATGTAGTTATTAATAAGATAATTGTATACCATCAAGTTGGAACCAATCCATAGCTGACCCTCTGGTGAGTATTCAAAGGCAGTTAATCGCACAGGAGAAGATTGCCCGTCCTTCTCCTGTGGAGCAACTAACTGGTGGTCTTTAACTGCATACCTTCGGAATTGCAGTGCAGCTTCTTGCCACTAGGCCACCAGATGTATCTAAATAAGATAATTGTAAGGCGAATACCTCCTACAATATACATGAATGTAATACAAGGTAAATGATAACTCATAAAAAAAGGCTAAGTTGTACCTCATCCAAGCTGTGGCATTTTAATTTGCTTCATATATGTGTAAAAATTGGACAGTGAATAAGGGAGATCAGAGAAGTGATGCCTGTAAATTGTTATGCTAACAAGAATATTAAATATACCATAAGCCGAGAAAAAACCCAAGCATCAGTCTTTGTAGAAGTGAAACAGTCGTGCTTCTTAGAAGGACGGATAGTTATATTTTATCTTACATATTGTGATCTTGTGATCAGAAGGGGCCAGCACCTCATGAAAAGCAGCATACTTGGAAAAGTAGGTGGAAAGATAGGAAACTCTTCAGCAAGGTGGATTGACACATTTAGGGCAACAGTGACTTTTAAGCACAACAGATTAGGATGGTACAGGGTCAGGCAGGATTAATACATTCTCTTGTACATAGGCTCACTGTGCGTTAGAGCTGACTCAACTGTCCCTAACAATAGCATCAGTAACAAGATGGAAGTTCAGGTATTGTTTTGAAATTGTTTTGAAATGTACGTTTTTAAGGTGGACATTTTAATGCTGTAAGTTCTCATCTTGTCACCTTTCTTAGCAATATCATACAGTTTTTGATATATTTTCAGTAAACTACTCACCACTATAATGTAACATTAAGAATAAGAACCCAAGAACATTTAATTGTGCACATGTAAAATCTTTACCTAGACTGAAAAGCAATTGTCTGAACAGAGCAGAGAAATATTGCATCATTTAAAATCAGGAAATAGGTGCATCATGGTTGTATCCTGTCTCCATACCATTTCAGTCAGCATGCAGAGCAAATAATTAGACTATATGACCAACTGAAATAGCTTGCCTCTGGAAACTCTATGAAATTGGAGAGATGACAAAAGTTATAAAAGTGTTCAGGTCTTTTGTTCATAGGGTCTCTATGAGTTGTCTGTGACTTGATGGCACTTAACAACAACAACAACAACAACAACAACAACAACAGACTATATGAAGAAGATTGAAAAGATTGTGTCATCAAGATCAGAGGAAGACTCATTAACAACCTGCATTATATAAATGACACAACCTTGCTTGCAGAAAAGTGAAGAAGACTTAAAGCCTTTGCTGAAGAATATCAAAGACTATGCAGCCTTCATTATGGTTACTTCTCATCATCAAGAAAACAGAATCCTCACTACTGGACAGGCCTGAAACTGTTAATGATTTCATCTTGCTTGGAGCCACAATCAACGTCCATAGTAGCATTAATTAAGAAATAAACAACAGTGTGGAAAATCTGATATCAAAATCCCTCCAGGTGTTAAAGAACAAGAATGTCAATTTAAGGACTTAAGATGTGCTTGAAAAATGAATGACCTTTTCAGTTGCTTTCTATGCATCTAAAAGTTGAACAATGAATAAGGAAGACCAAAGAAAAATTGATGCCTGTGAATTGTGTTGGTGAAGATTGTGAAATAGCTCATAGACTGCTAAAAGAATAAGCAAATCTGACTTGGAGAAGGTACAACCAGGGTACTCTTTAGGGCGTGGTTGGCGAAATGTCGTCTCTCACATGCTTTGAGCATGTTCTAGGAGGGACCAGTCCTTGGAAAAAGACATCATGTTTGGAATGATGGAGAGCCAGAGAAAGTGAGGAAGACTGCCAACAAAATGGACTGATACCATGACTACAGCAGTGGGCTTAAGCATGGTTAGAGATAGTGAGGATGGCACAGGATAGGACATAGTTCATATCTGTTGTTCATAGGGTTACTATGACTTCATGGCCCTTTGCAACAGCAACAATATACCTTCCAGTGACCTTTTTATTAGCAGCCTAGTTTTTTTTTTAATAGCTCCAATAGGGCTCCCTCTTTTTCAGTTATTTTCTAATTTTACTTGAGATTTCTTTAAATCTTGGATTAAGAAAAGAGTACTTAATTTCCACATTTGGAGACTGTCCTGTTAGGTTTTTCTTACTCTAGTTTATTTACAGTATAATAAAAAGTACTTTGACTTTATTTTTAAATTACTACAATGTCTTTGACTTTGTTAATAAAATAAATTTTAGTGCATGTGCATTTGAAAAGAACCTGTTGAATAAATTTTAATTTATTTAAAAATATATTCCTTTACCCAATTAAGCATAAGTGTAATAGCATCAGTAAAGTGCTCATCTGATTAAGTTCTCAAATTATATTGGAGTTTTTCATATTGGGCTTCCCTTTTCCTTGAGGATGCTTCACATTTCCCTGTTTATTATATGTGGAGTAATTTTGGATTATATTCAGGACATTGTGGAGGCTATTTTTATAGAGTAATGATACTATTTTAGCAAAAATTACTTAGCTTCAAAAACAAATTTTATTTCTTCTGTACATAATATATCACATCTCAGTTTAGTTCTCTGAGCATCAGTTACCCTGCTTTGCATTGGTATCATGATTGTAGTTTATAGGTAAGTTTTAAGTCTGCATAGTGTTTATGTAAAGAATTAGGAGACCATTCTCTCTAGTCTCTATTTTAAAAAAAATTTTATTTTATTATGTTTTGTGTATACTGTCAAATCAGATCTGACTGTACAGGAGAAAATTGCCCCTCCTTCTCCTGCAGAGCATCCGGTGGATTCGAACCATGTACCTCTGGGATTGCAGTGCAGCTTTTTGCCATTAGGCCACCAGAGCTCCCTTCTCTAGTCTCTATTAATTCTCTTATTATTCTTGCAGTTGGCTTCAGGACTTCTTTCCTTGGTTTCCCCAGCCAAAAAGATAGTGCTTAATGCCGCTTTAATTTACAAGTAACACACTTTTGAGTAATGGCATTGTAAAGGTGCTCAGATCGGGTTTTACAGAGTGAAACTATAGCCAATATAGAAACTGAATGGATATTACTGTATTCTGTTAAAACTTGCCTTATGGAAGCAGTCAGTGGACCGAGTTTGGGCTGTGGACTATAGTTTGTTCATCCTTGGTCTAGAACATTGGTTTAAATGTTTGACATCTTATTTAAACCAGTATTGACATAGTGAGACCATCCTGAGGGAATGAGATAATTAAAAACCATTTAATAGGAAGAATGATAATAAGAATTAGGGATTTTATGATATTTAAGGGACCACTTATGGAGTGAATATAGAGGGATGTTGCCCTTGGATTTGTTCACCAAGTTGTGCCAAGAAATTTGGAGAACAGCTACCTGGCCAACTGACTGGAAGAGATCCATAACTGTTCCCATTTCAATAAAAGGTGACTTGACAGAATATGGAAATTATATAACAGTTATCACTGATGTCACATGCAAATAAAATCCTATTGAAGATTATCCATAAAGGACTGGAACAGTACATCAACAGAGAACCAGAAACACGGGCCAGGTTTAGAAGAGGCTGTGGCACCAGAGACATTATAGCCAATGTCAGAAGGATCTTGACAGAAAGTAGAGTACCAGAGGAATGTCTATCTCTGTTTAATTGTCTGTGCAAAGGCATTTGACTATGTAGATCACAAGTTGTGGATAACCTTAAGAAGAATGGGAACCCCAGAACACTTGATTGTGCTCTTGCAAAATCTATATTTGGGCCAGGAAGCAGTTGTCAGAACCGAGCAAGGAATCACTGCATTGTTCAAAATCAGGAAGAGTGTGTCAGGGATGTGTCTTGTCACCATACCTTTTCAATCTATATGCAAAACAGACCATTCAGGAGGCTGAACTTTATGAAGGGGAATGTGGCATCAGGATTGGAGGAAGACTAATCAACAACCTGCATTGTGCAGATGACAATACCTTGCTTGCCAAAACAGGGGAGGACCTGAAGTGTTTGCTGTAGAAGGTCAAGGACTATAGTCTTCAAATTGGATTGAAGCTCAACATCAAGAAGACGAAGATTCTCACCACTGCCCCCACTGGCAGCATCATGATAGATGGAGAAGAGATTGAGACTATTAACAATTTCATCTTGCTCACATCCACAATCACAACTCAAAAAAATAAAAAAAAAATCTAAAGACATTGCACTGGGGAACACTGCTGTCAGGGACCTCTCCCAAGTGCTAAAACCCAACAATGTCTGTCTGGGGATTAAGGTGCGCCTGATTCAAGTGATGGCCTTCTCAGTTACTTGCTATGCATCAGAAAGCTGGACAATGATTAGGGATAATAGAAGAAGAATCAATGCCTTTGAGTTGTGGTGCTGGAGCAGAGTATTGAACATACTATGGGCCACCAAGAGAATAAACTGATCTGTCCTGTAAAGGGTGAAACTAGGCTGTTCGTTGGAGGCAAAGATTTTGAAGCTCCGTCTGACATACTTTGGGCATGTGGCCAGGAGGAACCAGTCCTTGGAGAAGGACATCATGCATGGAAGGGTGGAGGGACAGAGCAGGAGAGGAAGACCCTCGATGAGATGGATAGACAAAGTAACTAGAAATATGGGTTTATGTGTGTCAGAGAGAGTGAAGACTGGCTCCAGATAGGGCAGAGTTCAGAGCTATTATACGTAGTGTCACTATGAGTGATGGCACATAACAGCAACAACAACATGTGCAGTAGGAGTTAGACTTCTCTGATTAATAAGGCAGAACAAGAGCCATTGTATGTAAATAAGGAATATTTTAGTTCAATATTAGACTATATAGGAATGAGAGATTACCTACTTGCTAATAATTTTAAATGATTAAGGTATGAGGTTTGAATTCTGTGATATATTACATTTCAAATAAATTCTGTTCTTTAAATAAGTTAACAGTTTGAAAGTTCTTACTATTTTGTTCATTCTCAACCATCACTTTTAGTTTTAAGTAAATCTAGTATAGACTTAATTTCTCTTGCAGAAAATTAGCCATCTAAGAAATTCATAGTTTTTCTGAACACAAAATTTGGACAGCTTGACTTTTGTTAAAAATATATATTTATGCTTTGACTGTAAAGATTTATTGATATTTTTGAATAGGCAGAAAACCAAAAGCTTTTAGATGATAAGAAACAATTTGAGGAGATGGCTGAAGAATTAAAAGGAACAAAACAAGAATTAAGTGTTCGTCTTCAAATCAGAGAGGTATGCTTAGGGGTAAATTTTTTTATAAGATATCTGTTAGCATACAGATTTAATAAATATGGTGCAGCTATTTAACTTGTAAAAGAATTATTCATAAAATTAATTTTATAGTATCTTATCCTAATGTATTTAATATTTTAAAGGTTTATTTACATTATTGCTTGCCCAGATTACCTCCATAGTTTAATGTGTGATAAAAGTATTTAAAATATAACTTTAAGAAATTAAAAAAAATATAACTTTAAAGTTTGTAATAATTACATTGTCATGTCATATGTATTAGCACATTTCATATTTAGCTTTATTAAATTAGGCTTTTAGATAATAATGCTTTGATAATACTCATAGTTTTAGATTGTATTTATTTTGAAGAATTCAGAATTCTTGTTGTTACTAGTAGGTGCCATTGAGTTAAGTAGGAATCATATCTACACTGTGAAGGACAGATATGAACCCTATCCTGTCCTGTGCTCTCATCAACAAACATCTGTAACATATTTGAACCCATTGTTACAATCTCTGTGTCATTCCATCTCACTGAGAATCTTCCCCTTTTATAGTGACCCTCAACCTTTGCAAATCTCTTTCCAGGGATTATTGTTGTTGTTCGGTACAGTGGAGTTGGAATCTCCCAGAGCAGAGGCCATAAATCTACTGGGAGGAGCTTGTCCGTCTTTCTCTTGTGGAGAAAGCTTATAGAATTGAACTATGCACCTTTGGGATTACAGTGTAGCTTCTTACCAACAAGCCATAGCCCCTCCTAATGGTGAAACTCCAGCTCAAATCTGGGAATGTTGTAAGGTGGGGCCAATCCTTGGAGAAGGTTATGCTTGGAAAGGTAGATGGCCATTGTGTAAGAGAGGAAGACCATCACCAAGATGGATTGACATAGTCACTGGGAAAATAAACCTCAGATATGTTGGAGATGGTGAGGATGATACAGGATACTGCATCATTCAGAGTTGTTGTTCATAGGGGTCACTATAAATTATAGTAAACTTGATAACAAAAACAGCATGCTCAAAGTATGTGAGATGAAACTTTGCCATCATTGCCTTTAAAGAGCACTCTGGTGTACTTTCTCCAAGGCATATGGCAGTCCATGGGGTATTCAGTACTCTTTTCTAGCACCTTACCTCAAAGGCATCAGTTCTTTTTCCATCATCCTTATTCACTGTCCCTTTGTGACTGAGATACTTCACTCAGCATAATGTCCTCCAGGGTCACCCATTTTGAATAATATTCCATGAATTCCTTGTTTTTCAATAAAGCATAGTATTCCATTGTGTATACCACAGCTTCTCGATCCATTAGTTTGTTGATGGGCACTTAGGTTGTTTCCATCTCCTTACTATTGTGAACAAAGCCATGATAAACATGGGTGTGCATATATATCTGCTTGAATGTCAGTTATGGTTTCTTTGGAGTATATTCCCAGTAGTGGAATTGCTGGGTCAAATGGTATCTCTATTTGCAACTTTTTGAAAAAGCATCATACTGCCTTCCACAGGGGTTGCACCATTTTACATTTCCACCAACAGTGAATAAGGCTTCCAGTTTCTCCACAACCTCGCCAGCATTTGTTGCTTGCTGTTCTGTTAAATTTTACTATTTTTACTGGGGTGACATGAATCTCATAGTTGTTTTGATTTGCATCTCTCTTAGAGCTAGGGATTTTGAACATTTCTTTGTGAGCTTGTTGGCCATCTGAATGTCTTCTATGGTGAAGTGTCTGTTCATGTTCTGTGCCCATTTTTCAATTGGATTGTTTATCTTGTTGTGGTCCTCAAGTATTTTATAAATTCTATATATAAGTCCCTTGTCTGACATGTCATTACCAAATACTTTTCCCCAGTCTGTGGCTTCCCTTTTTACCCTGTTGGAGAAGTTTTTGGATGTGCCTAGGGATTTGATTCTTAGAAGGTCCCATTTATCTATTTTATCTTCTCCTGATTGTAGATCTTCCTCTGATTTTGATGCTACATGTTTTTTCATAGAGCCCAGCTTTTTAGAGCTCAGTGTACAGCTTGAATAGAAATGGATAAATAGTAAAGCACTGATACATACCTTTCCTGATTTTAAACCATGCCGTTTTCCCTGGCTCTGTTTGAACATAAGCTGCTTGGTCTAGATATGGGTTTCCTTTTTTCCCCTTTTCTTTTCTTGTGTGTACTGTCGAGTTGGGTCTGACTGACACAGGTGGAGATTGTCCCTCCTTCTCCAGCGGAGCGTCTGGTGGATTCGAACTGTGTACCTTTGTGATTACAGTGCAGCTTCTTGGCTACTAGGCTACCAGAGCTCCCTTAGAAATAGATTTCTTATGAGCATAATTAAGTGTTTTGAGATTTTCATTCTTCTCAATGTTAATCATAGTTTGTTATGAGCTACAAAATCAAAATGCCTTTGCATAGTCAATAAAATACAAATAGACATTCTTCTGATATTCTCTGCTTTGTACCAAGTTCCATCTAACATCAACAGTGATACCCCTGGTGTCCTGACTTCTTCTAAACCAAGCTTGAACTTATGGTAGTTCTCTTATCAATGTACTATTCTAGCTGTTTTTAAATGATATTCAGAGTATTTTGTTTGCATATTATGATATTGTTTGATAATTTCCTTGTTACATTCAATCACCTTTTTTGGGAATGAGAACAAACACAGATCTTTTTCAGTCAGGTGGTCAGATAGCTGTCTTCCAAATTTTCAGGCAAAAGATGGTGAGCACATATAAGACTGTATCTGCTGAAACATGTCAAATAGTGTCACATCTATTCTTGGGGCCTTATTTTTTGACAATGCCTTCACATAAGCTTGAGTGTCTTCCTTCATTACCACTGACTCCTTATGATGTTCTATATCCTGAAATATTTCCATGTTGACCAATTAATTTTTGTAGTGAGTTCATGCATTCTCTCCATCTTCATTTGATGCTTTCTGATCATTCAGGATTTTGCCCTAGTATTTCTCAGTATTACAACTTAAGGATTGATTTTCTTTTAACTTGAGAAATGCTGAGTGAGTTCTTCCCTTTTTATTTTCAAGTCAGGTATTTGCACATATTGTTATAAAAATGCTTTTTCTTCTCAAGTTGCTTTGTTAATATTCTGTTCATCTTTTGTACTTCAGCATCTCTTCTCTTTGTTTTGGCTTCTTGAAGTTCTAGTATAATTTTCAGAATCTTTAGGTATCCATTTCGATCTTTTCTTTCTCCTCTGATTTTGTATTGAACTTTTTTCTCTCCATGGATTATATCCTTGATGTCATTTCACTGCTCAACAGTTCTTTGATTAGTAGTGCTTAAGAGGATTTTTAAATTCAGGTGAGATAGATTCAAGTTTGTATAAAAGGAATCCCTGGAGTATTACAACTCTTTTTTTAATAGTAGGAGTAATTTAACATAAAGCATGCTACTTGATCTAATTATATATGTCTTATTAATTTGAAATTAATTGTATGTCATAATTTACAAAAACATTTCATTATATGTAAATAAAATGTTATTGGCTAAGCTTGAGAATATCAAAATGCAATTTATATTGCACCTTCCAGTGTTCATTTAAAAATTATGAGGGTTATGACATGAAATCTATTAGTTTAAAATATTTTGCCTGTTCTTACCATGTTTGCCAAGTATATGATTACATAGTATCACCATATCTTTTAAATGAAAACATTTGAAAAACATTTGTCATGTTTATATACCTTTATTTTATAGAAAGAAGTACATGATTTGGAAATACAATTGAATACTTTTGCGACAAGTGAAAAACATTATATAAAGCAGGTTAAAGATCTCAACACTGAACTTGAAAATGAGAAGTATGTTTTTCATTTATATATGAATTATTTATTACATTCTTAAGCTTTTTGATAGTAAATAACACATTGTAAGTTGTGCTTAATGTTTATTTGATTTGACTTAAGATGGTATTTTATTATTTTTTTTTAAATTTTATTATTATTAATTTTAATGAAAATTTACAGACTTTGGATTTCCATTCATTCATTGTTGCACTTTTCTCTCTGCCCATCCCTCTCCTCCAGTTTGTTCTTCTCTTTGAAAAGTTAAAGAAAAATTCTTTCATTGTTATATAATCCCTCCCCCTAAGTCCACTCCATTATTCAGCCTTCGCTCTGGACTCCTGTCAGGACACTAATACCTAATATGTATACCTTTTAAACAGTTCTCTCACTCATCTGTTTCAATGCAGTATACAAAATTTATCCCATCTTTCTCAGTCTCCCCCCACTCCCTATGTCGGTTCTCTTTTGGAACAGTGGCATTATGCTATATTTGTCTTTTGTGACTG
Organism: Elephantulus edwardii; assembly: GCF_000299155.1. Classification (NCBI taxonomy): domain Eukaryota; kingdom Metazoa; phylum Chordata; class Mammalia; order Macroscelidea; family Macroscelididae; genus Elephantulus; species Elephantulus edwardii. Next base: position 1,687,361 of record NW_006399924.1, on the reverse strand, counting down.
AGATATTTCACCCAGAATAATGTCCTTAGGGTCACCCATTTTGTGTAATATTTCATGAGTTCCTTGTTTTTCAATGCCGCATAATATTCCCGTGTGAATATACCACAGCTTCTCTATCCATTTGTTTGTTGATGGGCACTTGGGTTGTTTCCATCTCTTTGTTATTGTGAACAAAGCAGCAATAAACATGGGTGTGCAGATATCTGTTTGGGTGGCAGTAATGGATATTTTATTCTTAAAGACAAATAATTTATCATTTAAAGAGTACATCTCATTTAAACAGTGCATCTAAAAGTTGAGAACTGCTTTAAATGGCCAATATATTATTTTTCTTGGAGATAATTATTTTCCAATAAAAAAAATAATAATTTGCTGTTATAACTAATGATTTTGGTTGTTCTGCTAAGTTACTTCATGTGTGTTGCGTTGTGTACCAACCCATAGGTGACTCTCCATATGGTTTTCAGAGGCAGTTAATTGCATAGGAATAGATTGCCCATCCTTCTCCCATGGAGCAACTAGTGGCCTCAGACCATGTACCTTTAGGATTGCAGCACAGCTGCTTGTCACTGTGCAACCAGAGCTCCCTGTTTTATACATCTTGGTTGTTGTTATGTGCTGCCGAATCAGAAACGATGCATAGATGATCCTCCAGTGGTTTTTTTAGAAGCAATAAATTGCTTCAGGGGAGATTCCCCATCCTTCTCTAATGTAGTGGGTGACTTTGGGATTGCAGTACATCTTCTTACCAGTAGGCCACTTGAGCTTTCAAGTCTTTATCTACTAATCAAAATAATTTTCAGGGAGTAGGTGAATTAATATGAATGGACTTATTGATTGAATGTACTTTTCCATAAATTTACGGTATTGTTGGCATATTGCTTTTCACCCTTCTATTGTGTAATGAAAAACTTTATCTTTTTTTTTTGAGAAAATTTCCATTTCGGTAAGTAGGAAGAGGTAATAGGTACTTTTGAAAAGACTCCAATGAGACAGCCATTCCTTTGCCTGTTGACTAAAACAATAGCAAGTGACAATGTCTCTTTCATTGTGAAGAATCTAGGACCTCAATAAAAGCAAGTTAAGTATTGTGAACAAAGATGAAACCTAGTTTCACTTATTTTTCACTAACAACCTAAATTTTAAAAAAAGACAAATTTAAAGAATTTATGAAATAAAAGAGTTGAGGTCAGAATGCAAAAAAAAAAAAAAAGAATAGTTCATTCCTCCTGTACTTCTTTAATCAAATGGTCAGAACTTTGGAACTATTTATAAGAGATAATCTGTTGGATTATCATTATATGTTGGAATATCATTGATTTCACATGCAAGCAAGATTCTACTGAAGATTATCCAAAAACAAATGGAACAGCACATCAGCAGAGAACTGCCAGAAGAAGTCCGGGCTGGGTTTAGAAGGGGTCGTGGTACTAGGGATATTGTAGATGGATCTTAGCTGAAAACAGGGAATACCAGAAGAATGTCTATCTGTATTTCATTGATTATGCAAAGGTGTTTGATTGTGTGGATCATGACACACTGTGGCTGACTCTGAGAAGAATGGGAATCCCAGAACACTTGATCATTCTAATGCGAAACCTATACTTAGACCAAGAGGCAGTCATCAGAATGGAGCAAGGCAACACGACATGGTTCAAAATTGGGAAAGGTGTGCACCAGGGATGTGTCCTATCTCCATACCTTTTTAACCTGTATGCAGAGCAGATTATCTGAGAGGCTGGGCTCTATGAGGAGAAGTGTAGAGTCAGGATTGGTGGAAGATCTATCAACAATCTGTGTTGTGCAGATGACACAACCCTGCTTGCTGAAACTGAGGAGGACCTGAAACGCTTGCTGCAGAGGATCAAGGACTGCAGCCTTCAGTATGGATTGAGGCTCAATGTCAAGATGACAAAGATTCTCAGCACTGGACCAATTGGCACAATCAGGATGGATGGTGAAGAGATTGAGATTCTCAACAACTTTAGTCTGCTTGGCTCTACGGTCAACACTCTTGGCACCAGTAGCCAGAAAATAAAAAAAATGTATTGATATGGGAAAGTCTGCTATTAGGGACCTCTCCAAAGTACTGAAGAACAATGGTGTCACTCTGGAGACTAAGGTGTGTCTGATACAGGCCATGGTCTTTGCAATCACTTGTTATGCATCAGAGAGTTGGACAATGAATAGGAAGGACAGAAGGAGAATTGATGCCCTTGAGCTGTGGTTCTGGAGAAGAGTATTGAATGTACCATGGACTGCCAAGAAAACAAACAGATTTATTCTAGAGAAGGTTAAACCAAGCTGCTCCTTGGAGGCAAGTATTCTGAGGCTTTGTCTGATATGCTTTGGACATGTTGTAAGGAGAGACAGGTCCTTGGAAAGGGGCATCATGCTTGGGAGGGTGGAGGGAGGCCACAAGAGGGGAAGACCCTCTATGAGGTGGATTGATTCAGTGACTGGGGTAGTCAGGATGGGTGTGTTAGAGGTAGTGCAGTTGGCACGGGGTAGAGCAGAGTTTAGGGCTGTTGTGCATAGGGTAGCTATGAGTCGCAAGTGACTCGGTGGCACATAACAACAACAACAACAACAATCTGTTGGAGAGAAAAAAATGATATAAATAAAAGAATGTAATCTTAAAAATTTTGGAAAAAGTATGGTTGTTGAGGGTATGAAGATGTACAAGAAAATAGACAATCTAGTATTTTAGAATGAGATATTTCAAGTATGTGTACAATGGAATGATGAATCAGCATATGTTTTTTTCCCAGCCTTAGAACATACCTAATGACCACTTTTGTTTTAGCTATACCTTCATGTGTTTTTATCATTTCCCCTCAGCTTTAAATTTGAAAAGTCATTTACTAGGATTATGTGCTTATTTTGTGTGACTTGTTTTTAAAAATACAGGCTAAAGAATTCTCAACTAACTGCAAGTTGTGATAAGCTTTCATTGGAGAACAAAGAGCTAACACAAGAAACAAGTGATGTGACCCTACAACTCAAAAAACTGCAAGAAGATATTAATGTAAGTTGAGAAAGAAAGTGCCAGTAACTTAGCTTTCTGTAAAGTTAGAAAGTAAGATCTTTTTAGCTTTGAAGATCTGATTTGTCATAGAGGGGATACTTTATTTTAACAGAAACTACACAATTACTTTAAATGGTAATAATGGATTACAGAACATAGGCATACATTATTTTAAGTTAATTTTTTTCTCTTTTTTTCCTTTTTTTATTGGGAAAAACATATTGGGGGTACAAGGAGGTAAGGGTTGGGGGCAGAAGGGTGAGGATGGGCCAGGATACAGTTGCAGAGCTGCACAGTTTGGTCGGTAGGGGGAGCAGGTAAAGGAAATGATGAGGGTCCAGTGGGGACCAGATGCTACAGAGGAATGACAAGCATTTTCCAATGGTAATTAAACCAACTGTCTTATTGATTTGGGAATTGGATGCCGACTCTCTGGCTTCTTCATGCTGAACAGGGGCGTAGATGTAAAGGGGGAAATGGAGGATGCTTTATCACCTTACTGGTGGTCTTGTGTTAAAGCTGCTTGCCTTCTTGCTCTGTTAGAAGAGATTTTCCTGTCATTTGCTCCCCTCTGGACTGCAAAGTGTTTTCCCAGGTGGGTCCAGTGGAGATGGCTGGTTGAACCCAGAGGCTCCATCCTCTTTTGCTTCCTTAACTGTCAGTCGTATTTCCTTTGTCACTGGCACTGGGTTCAGGGTCAATTCTGGAGTAAAACTCAGTGTTAAGTTTACCTATAGGAAAGGGAGCAAACCCATTTCTCCTTAGGAATCCTTGAATTCCTGTTGTTGAGCCTCAATCTTCACTGAGGGCCAGTCATCAACTGTTTAAGTGTTCAATTTTCAATAAGCCAAAGTCTGTGGAAAGCCATAATGGCCCTCCTTTAAGTGGTTCGCTGCTCCCACAGCTCACCACGCTGTCTCTGCCTCTGCCGCCATCTTGGATCTCCCCGATAGGTTAATTTTTATAAAGAAATTTTTCAACAGTTATTTATTGATGTTATCATATAAAGACACTGTTAAGTACATAATGATGAATCCCTTCCTCTTTAGTAATTTGCGATTTACTAGGAAGAGTAATAAATAATCAAATAAGGTAAACAAAATTTGATATGTTTTATGTTACTAGAGTTCACAAGGTCATTTTCGTCTGATAAGGCTTAAGGAAGAATATAACATTGTTTTTGGTCTTAATAGATGAATTAATAAATTAATAGGTAACAATGGATCAAAAACTTTCTTGAAGCCCAACAGTATGAAAATGGGATACAAGGTTAAAAGTATCGCTGGGAAACAGCAAGTAAGACTTGTTTGAGTCCAGTGGAAGTTTATAAGTTAACTAGCACATTCTCTTGTGTGCAATTAAATGGATTTCATGCTGACAGTTACTTGCTTTAAAAATTAGTTTCACTTTTATTTTGAGCAAACAATATAATCAATATAAATAACATTGATTATTTCTTTAGAATAACAAAAAGCAAGAAGAAAAGATGTTGAAACAAATAGAAAATTTGGAAGAAACAGAAATACGATTAAGGCAAGATTAATGAGAGTTGGTTTTAAAAAATTTATTGCTTTTTTCTATTGATTTAAATTAAATTTAAGTCTAATATAGTATAAAGTAAAAACATTAGATTTAAATTATGCTTTTGGAATTATGCTTAAAAATATATCTATTGAATATTTAATATTGAAACAATAGAAATTATTAGGCATAAAATATTGTAAAATTTTTAATTCTTTAATAGTACCAAGATAGTACAACACCTTTATTACACATAATTTAGAATACAAATGAAAGAAAATGTATCACATATAATCACATCATCTATTTAATATTGGAATATTTATACTATTTTTAAAGGGAATATTTTATCTTTACTGTAACCCAGTGCTTAGCACATGATTTTTTAGTAGACTGACTCATAGTGACCCCATGAACAATAGATCTGAACCTTACCCTCTGGCACCATCTTTACCATCTCTGATATGCTTGAATTCACCAGTAAAGTTACTGTGTCAAGCCATTTTATTGAGAATATTTCTTTCTTTCTCTACCACTCAACATTTCCCAGAAAAATATATTTTTTTATTTGAAAAATATATTTTTAAAAAAGCATTTATTTGTTTACAAAGTTTGTGTATTTTGTGTTTCACCCTAGTTTTCATTCACGCTGTGTTTCACACAATAATTCTTTTTTTCAAGAACTAGTCCTTCTAAAAAAAAATAAGTCAGTTGGAGTTTCACCATCCAGATCTCTTATGGAAAACCCTGGTTGCACTTTCTCTAAGTCAGATTTGTTTATTTATTTGGAAGTCCATGGAGTATTCAGTACTCTGTTCCCAAACCACAATCTGTAGACATTGATTCTTCTGACATCCTTATTCATTATCCAGCCTACAAATGCATACAAAGCTATTGAACATACCATGGCTTAGATTAGACTCACCTTAGGCTTTTAAACAGACATTCTTGTTCTTTTTTTAAAAAAAAATTAAGTTTTTTAAATTATTGGGGTTTTTTTTTAGATTTCTTATGCATGTACCATCAAATCAGATCTGACTGGAACTAGAGGAGATTGTCCCTTCTTCTCCAGCAAAGCATCTGGTGAATTTGAACCACATACCTCTGGGATTGCAGTGCAGCTTACATTCTTGTTCTTTAGCACTTATAAAAGACCCTTGACAGCAGACTTTCCAAATGCAAATAAATATTTTGATTTCTTGATTTCTGTTATTATGGGTGTTGATTTACAATGCCACAGTTTTTTCTCCATCATGATATTGCCTGTCCAATAGAAGAGATTTTAGTTTCTTTGGTCTAGAGATATAATCCATTTTGAAAGCTATAGCCTTTGTTCTTCTTCAGCAAGTGCTTTAAGTCCTCTTTACAAGCAAGGTTATGTAATCTGCATAGTACAAATTGTTAATGAGTCATCCTCCAATCCTGATCAATATAGTCCAGTTTCTTGAATGAGTTGCTTAACCTAAAGATTGAATTGTGTTGTTATGTGATGTCAAGTCGACTAAGACTCATAGCAACCCTATGAACAATGGATTTGGACTCTGTGCCCCTGTCCTGTGCCATCCTCATCATTCCTGATAAACTTGAGTCCACTGCTGCAGGTCTTGTGTCAGTCCATCTTGTTGAGGATCTTCCTCTTTTTTTCTGACCCTCCATCTTTCCAAACATGATGCCCTTGTCAAAGGACTGGAGCTCCTATCAATATGCCCAAAGCATGTGAGATGAAGTTTCACTATTCTTACCACCAAGGAGCACCCTGGTTTCACTTGCTCCAAGATGTGTTCTTTTTTTGGCCATTCCTGGAATATCTGGCACCACAGCTCAAAAGTATCAATTCTTCTTCTGTCAGCTTTATTCATTGTCCAACTTTCAGATGCATAGAAAGTAATTGGAAAGATCATGACTTGAATTAGGTGCACCTTAGTCTTTTAAGTTGACATCTGTCCTATACAGATTGAGTAAGTATGGAGAAAAGATACAATCCTGACATACAGTTTTCCTTACCTTAAACTTTGCAGTGTTCCCTTGCTCTGCTCAAGTATTTCTTGGCTTTTGCATAGGTTTCACACACAAGCACTTAAGTGTTCAGGGATTCCTATTCTTAATTTATTCATCATTTATTATAATCCACACAGTCAGATACTCTTACATCACCAATAAAACACCAATAAACATCCTTCTGATATTCCCTGCTTTCAGCCAAGATTCATTTAACATCAGCAGTGATATTTCTTCTTCCACAGCCTCTTCTGAATTCAGCTTAAATTTTTTTGCATTTCTGTGTCAATGTACTCTTCCATCCATTTTCAATAATCTTCAGCAAGACTTTACTTGAATATTAGTAATATTGTTTGATAATTTCCATATTCTGTCAGAGCACCCCCTTTTTTTAAAAATGGGAACAGATATTGATACCTTCCAGTCAATTAGCCAGATAGCTGTCTTCCAAATTCTGGGCATAGACAAGTGAGCACGTCTAGGGCTGCATTTGTTTATTGAAACATGTCAATTGGTATTAACATCAATTCCAGGTAACGTACTTTTTTGCCAGTACTTTCAGTGAAGTTTGGACTTCTTTCTTCATTACCAGTGGTTCTTGATCATCTGTGTTTTTTTCTGAAATTTGGTGTAGATGATTTATTATCCAGGAAGAATGCAAAAGGTCATTACAAAGATGGAGGAGGAAGAAAAGACCAAGGTGAATGTTATATGAGACTCTGAATATTGCATTAGAGCACCAAGAAGCTATAGCAAAGGGGAGAAATCAAGAAATTAAGGAGCTGAACAGAAGATTTCAAAGGGCAGCGTGATAATACAAAGCTAAGTACTGTAATGTGCAAAGAGCTGGAGTCATAAAATCAAAAGGCCTGAACTCGCTTGATATTTCTTAAGTTGAAAGAACTGAAGAACAAATTCAAGCCCCAAGTTGCAATACTGAAGGATGGTTTGGGTGGAATATTAAATGATCCAGGAAGCATTAAAAGGATATGCAAGGAGTATTCAAAGTCACTGTACCAAAAAGAATTGGCTGACACAGAAGAATTTCATGAAATAGCATATGATCAATAGGCAATAGTGTTGAAGGAGTAAGTTCAACCTGCTCTGAAGGAATAGGTAAAAAACAAGGTCCCAGGAATTGATGACACATTAATTGACATATTTCAACAAACACATGCTGCCCTGGATGGGCTAACCGAGTTGTGCCAGGAAATCTGGAAGAAAACTACCTGGCCAAATGACTAGAAGAGATCCATATTTATTACTTTCCCTAAAAATGGTGATCTGACAGAATGGAAATTATCAAACAATATCATTAATATCACATACAAGCAAAATCCTGCTGAAGATTATCCGAAACCGACTTTGAACAGTACATTAATAGAGAATCACCAGAAATACAAGCTTGTTTTAGAAGAGGCTGTGGTACTAGATACATTATCACCGGTGACAGATGGATATTGGCTGAAAACAAAGAGTCCAGAGGAGCATCTGTGTGTGCTTCATTCACTATGCAAAGGTGTTTGACTGTGTAGATCACAACAAACTGTGGCTAACCTTGAGAAGAATGAGAATCTCAGAACACTTGATTGTGCTCACACGAAAACTATACTTGGTCCAGGAGGCAGTTGTCAGAACAGAACAAGGTTCAAAATAAGGAAAGGAGTGTGTCAGGGATATGTCCTATATCCATACCTTTTAAGTTTTTATGCTGAACTGATCATTAGAGAGGCCAGGCTTTATGAGGGGGAGTGTGGAGTCGTCAACAACCTGCAGATGACACCACTTTGCTACCTAAAACTGCAGAGGACCTGAAGCAGTTGCTGCAGAAGATCAAGGACTGTAGTCTTCAATATGATTTAAAGCTAAACATCAGGAAGACAAAGATTCTCACTACAGGGCCAACTGAAAATTACACAATGGATGGAGAAGAAATTGAGGTTAACGGTTTCAGTTTGGTCAGCTACACAATCAACACTCTTCGCACCAGCTGTCAGAAAATCAAAAGACAAATTTCATTGGGGAAGTCTGTTGTCAAGGAACTCTCCAGAGTGCTGAGGAGCAATGATGTCACTCTAGAGACTAAGGTGCGCCTGTCCAGGCCATGGTCTTCACAGTTACATACTGTGCATCAGAGAACTGGACAGTGACTAAGGATGACAGAAGAAGAATTGATGCCTTTGAGTTGTGGTGCTGGAGAAGAGTATTGAACATACCACAGACCACTGGGAGAACAAATAGGTCTGTCTTTGGAGAGGGTGAAATCAAGTTTCTCCTTGGAGGTAAAGATTTTGAAGCCTCATCTCACATACTTTGGACACATGACCAGGAGAGACCAGTCCTTTGAGAAGGACATCATGCTTTGAAAGGTGTAGGGACAAAGGAAGAGAGGAAGACCCCAGATGAGATGGATTGACATAATAATGGAGCAATGGATTTAGGTATGTCGGAGTCAGTAAGACTGGTTCAAGATAGGACAGGGTTCAGAGCTTTTGTACATAGGGTCACTAAGAATTGCAGGTGACTTGTTGGCACTTAACAAAAATAACAACAACAATAATAACAACAACTCTGTATTGCTTTCATCTTTTGATGCTTCCAACATCATTCAAGATTTTGCCTATAGAATGTGTTGCAATTCGAAGCTTGAATTTGTTTTTCAGATCTTTTAGCCTGCTAAATGCTGAGTGTGTTCTACCCTTTTGGTTTTGTAACTCCAGCTCTTTGCACATACTTTGCTTTATCTTCTTGAGCAGCATAGTGCATAACAAGTGCTTTAAAAAGTATTCATTGAGTTTGGAGATAAAAAGGGAAAAAAATAACATTTGGAGGGGACTGCTGTATTTAAAAGAATTTAAATTATCCAGAAACAACTGGAACAGTACATTGACAGAGAACATCCAGAAATACAATCTGGATTTAGAAGCGGTCATGATACTAGAGACATTATCACCAATGTCAGATAGATCTTGGCAGAGAGCAAAGATCATCAAAGGGATATCAGTATTTCATTGACTGATAAAAAAGCATTTGACTGTGTAGTTCACAACACATTGTGGTTAATTTTGATGAGAATGAGAACATTTGATTGTGCTTATGGGAAACCTATACTTGGACCAAGAAGCAGTCCTCAGAACAAAGCAGGGAAACACCGCATGGTTCAAAATCAGGAAGGGAGTGCCTCAGGGATGCATCCTACCTCCATACCTTTTTAATATATATGCTGAATAGATAATTTGGGAGGTGGGTTTTATTAGGAAGAATATGGCAGCAGGACTGTAGGAAGATTCATCAACACCTTACATTGTGCAGATGACACAACGTTGCTTGCTTAAACTGAGGAAGACCTGAATCACTTGCTGTAGAAGGTCAAGGACTGTAGTCTTCAATATGGATTGAAGCTTAACATCAAAAGACAAAGATTCTCACCACTAGGCCGATTGGAACACCATGATGGATAGAGAAGAGATTGAGGTTATTTACAGTTACATCTTGAGACTAGCAGTAAGGGAAATCAAAAGGCAAATTGCATGAGGTAAATCTGCTGTCAGGGACATTTCCAGAGTAGTGAGAAGCGATGATATCAGTTTAGAGACTAAGGTGCACCTGATCCGGTCCACGGTCGTCGCAAATACTTGCTATGCATCAGAGAGCTGGACAGTGACTAAGGATGACAAAATAAGAATTTATGACTTTGAGTTGTGGTGCTGGAGAAGAGTCTTGAATATAACGTCGACTGCCAAGAAAAGAAATAGGTTGGTCTTACCAAGGGTAAAACCAAATTTCTCCTTGGAGGCTAGGATTTTGAAGCTCTGTCTCATATACTTTGAGCATGTGGCCAGGAGCGACCTATTCTTGGGGAAGGACATCTTTCTCAGAGGGGTGGAGAGACAGTGCAGGAGAGGAAGACTCCAAATAAGGTTGATTTTTACAGTAACTAGGGCAATGGAGGTAGGTGTATCAAAGTCAGTGAGATTGGCTCAGGAGAGGGCAGGCCTCAGAGCCATTGTACACAGGATCACTATGAGTTGCAGGCAGCTTGATGGCACATAACAACAACAACATATCATTTGGACAGTATTTTTTACATCTTTTTGTATTAACACTAAAGATAAACATATTTAAGAACAGTGAGAATATATTGATTGGAAATTTATTGTCCTGTTTAAGAGTAAATTCCCTGGTTTTGGATCCAAAAGACCAGTTATTTATTCCATGTGAGTAAACACTATTCATGCTTATGCTTTATACTGAACAACATAATAGTGGTAACAGTGGAAGTTACAATTAGAAAAAGAACTATAAAATCTTTCTGAGATAAAGCAACTTTATTTTTCTTCTATAACAGACAGATATTTTTAATTAAAATATTTTGAAAGGCTCATATATACATATGGTATAGAATTTAAAAGACAAAGGAACATACAATAAAAGAAAATATATTTCTTAATTTTAAATCTTACTATTCTGTTTCAATTTTTAGAAGTATTAATATTACTTGTGTATGTTCCCAAGATAGTTTTTATGTAAGCAAGGATATTTGTGTATGCACAGGGTTCAGATCTTTTGTTCATAGGGTCATTCTGAGCCATATTTGACTTGATGGCACTGACTTAATATATTTTTCATGTAATCACTTGTTATATTTACTTTCTTATTTTTATATAAATTATAATATGATGATTAGCTTATGATTTAGTAAGTGAAACATTAAAATGAAACATTGTCTCAAATAGAAGGTAAGTCTTTCTAGAAGTTGTGTAAAGAAAAATTACTATAATGATAAAAAATTAATTTCAAAATAATTGTATAAGTAATAGTAAAAATACATAGAAAATGTACCATTTTCTAATATGCATAAAAATTAGCAAAGAAATATAGAACAAAATAGAAATACATTAATAATATCAATAATTTCAGAAATTCTCAAATAAGTTAGAATGAAATGTAATTTTTACTAAAATGTTACTCTTTCCCATTCCTCTTAGGGAAGAATTAGAGTCTGTAAGAGAAGAGCTCAAAAAGAAAAGAGATGAAGTTAAATGTAAATTGGACAAGAGTGAAGAAAATGTATGATATACTTATAAAAGATCATACTGTAAAATTATGTCTAAGTTGTAGGAGACATGGTTAGCCTCCCCTAGACTATCCAGCCAGATCAGGATTACTGTTGAGTTCACAGCAAAAATAGTTCTTAAAGGGAAGGATGCTTGCTAAACCAAAACTTACTCCTTTTGTTTGAATGCTGTTGGAGAGACTATACAAAGGGACATCGGATCCAAATTTAAGTCACACCAAGCTTCCTGGAAAAAGGTGCTTTTAGTTTAAAACTTTAGATTGATAGGAATTAATGAAAGACATGAGTGTGGACACAAAAGAAGCAAGGACAAGAAGAATATTCTTTTGTAAATTTTGAGAATATGAAGAAACATGAGTGAGCATAGTGTATTTGAGTTTATCTTATAGAAAAGATGAAATTTAAATAGTGATGGTAGTAGAGTGTAGAGACATGAGAATGGAGATGTAATAAGAGACTGTGTAAGTTCCTTTTAGGAGTTAAAAGTTACTGAAGAATTTTAATCTAAAGCATGTAGTTAGTGTACTACAAAATTTGTAAGACTACAAGAAAAGCCCAGGGATAGGATGAGTTACCATTTTTAGAGCTTTTGGTGGACCCAAGAACATTTTAGACTATTTGTTTTATACTTGGAAATTATTGTTATCGTCATTTTAGAAAATAGGGACCACAAAAGGTTAAAAACAAAAAGGTTAATGAGATTACATGGAAATCCAAGTTCTCAGTTAACTTTGGTTAAAATCTCAGGAAAAGAAGGAAAAAATAATTAAAAAAAGAAGTGTAGAGTTGTCTTCTACATTATTGGCACTAGACCGCATTTTCTTTCTCCTCCATAGCTATTTTTTATTTCACTTTCATATTTATTAGTTTAATTCAGTGTAAAAAATGAATTTATTAAAGGGCTTATTACTTGGTATGCTTAGAATTTGTATTAGAGACTGTTTCATATAAACTAAGCTTAAGTGGTTTGCTTTAGAGAAAAACAAATTTGATGTTTAATGTAAATTAAAAGTTTTATATTAATAATTTAAAGCATGATTTGCTTTATCAGTATAGAATATGTTAATAATTAGAGAAAGAAATATTTTGTTAGCATTGTGAACTTCCCATGATTAGATTTTAAATTACCTCTTTAGGTGTTTCTCAGAAATAAACTGTAATGTAAATAATTATAAGACATTTTGTCTGATACCTTAGTTCATATATTTATTATTTCATCTCTAAAATGGAAATAGCAATACCTATGCTTTATGTTCCATTGAGTTATTACAAGGTTCAAATTAACAAGATTTTTTTGAAAGACATATTTAAGAGATTATAAACATGACAGTTTAAAAAATCCAAGATAACTGGGAAAGCTGATAAGTGATTCTAAGCTAAAATAGAAGAGATGAGTACTAAATTGGAAACATTAACAGAAAAACTTTTTAGAAAGATACTGACTTTTGAGAGCTGATAAATACTTTGTAGAACTATAAGGGTAAGTTTTATAATTCCATTTTAAAATACTTCAGGCGTCGAGGACTCTCCTTCATAGGGTAGCTATGAGTCACCTGCGACTCAATGGCACTTAACAACAACAACAACAAATACTTCAAAATGGACTTCTGATGGCCTGGTAAAGAGTTGCACTGCCAACCCAAAGGCAAACAGTTCTATACACCAGCTGTTCTGTGGGAGAAAGGAGGACAGTCTCTTCCCATGTGATTTACAGCCTCTGAAAACTTGCCACAGGTTCCAGCTCAACAAAATGAACAGCAAATACTACTAAAAGATACTCAGAAGAAAAATAGAATATTTGTTAATATTTTTAATCTGATGTCAATAATCTTTTTTTAGGCTCGAAACATTGAGTGTGAAGTTATTAAAAAAGATAAACAAATGAAGATATTAGAAAACAAGGTATCAAATTATGTTAATTTTTTGGCGATAGAGGCTTTGTAACTATCATCTATCTATCTATCTATCTATCTATCTATCTATCTATCTATCTATCTATCTATCTATTATTTAAGCTAAACAGCATTATCTTGTATAAGTAATCTCATTACTCTTTGAAGACTATAAGGATTTAAAAAATTTTTAGAAAATCGAGGTTTCCTTTCCTACATAAAAATTCTTGTGAACAAAATCTTCCTTTATGTATATGAGTTTTACCTAAAAATTAATTGTGAGTTTAAAATACTTTAAAAATCTTCTAGATATTCCACCAAATATATTTCAAATTTCTGTTAGCTTTTAAAGGGACAGAAATGCCTTTTTTTAAAAAAAAAAGTGATAACATCTTAACCCAAATGTGAAGATTATGAAAATTTAAAAGGAATGAAAACTCATTTTCCAACAGCTTATTCAGAAAGGGGGGGGAAAGGGGGGTTTGTGCGGGGAGAAGTGGTGCAAGTGAATGAATGGAATCCCAAAATCTCTGTAGATGTTCATTGAAATGAAAAATAAATAACCTAAATTTAAAAAAAAAAAAGAAAGAGGGGAGAATGGGATGGCACACTTTGATGGAGCAATCAAAATGATATCTAAAGTTTTAATAATTATGTCATTATAATTTTAGAATAAATATACAAAATTTTTACTTATACCAGTTGTCATTCTATAAAAAGAATTTTCTTGTAAGTACTGTGACAAAAGAATATTTTAAGTTAAGGTGCCCATTTGAAATTTTTTTTTACATAAAGATAGCATGAATTCAATCTCTAAAATATGTAAAATTAGCTTGTGGTTATTTGTTCCCCAAGCATACTGTCAAAGTTAAGACATATGTTTCCTTTTGTGTGACATAGACATTTTTTGTTTAGTCTTTTACTAAGTATATGGTCCTTTGTGTTCCTGTCTTTATACAGGATTATTTTACTTGACTTTGTATCTTTTAGTGTGCCCCCCAATTTTATCTTGTTTGGTTATGTTCTTTCTTGCTCTGGTTCTATTCAGCAGATACTTTGATGGCAAACGCTCGTGCTACCCTTAAACTGATGGCTATTGCTTTTGAATTTTCTTTTTCTAAACGTCTGTAAATTCCTTACTTTCTGTTCAAAGAATCTACTTAGCCTTTCTGCTAAAACGAAAGTATCTTGGAATTTTTTTTAAAAATAAAATTGTAAACAAATACTTTTACCTGCTGATAATATTTATGCCAGTTATATTGGTATGAAAATTAGTTATAGGTTGTTTAATTTTCCTGCTTAGTTTTTTAAATTTTCTCAAATAGGGATGGAAAATATTAAAATTTATACTAAACAAGTTTCTGATAAACAACTTGTGCTATGTATTATTCAGTTTCAGAATATCAGAAATGACTGCACATGAGCGTTCCAAGAAGAATGTTTAGTAGCGTATATTGTGCTAATGAAAGAAATGTAACCTTTTTTTATTGACGTTTTTTGTCTGATTTCATGGTAGTTAGAACAATTTACCTATCACCACCATATTCTTGTGTCTTTTTAGGACACATTATAAATGTATTATTTTTATGATATGGCAAACATTACTTAGATTAATACCTCTTATAGGCAAGGATAGCAATGCTTCATCGTACATGTTTTGGGCATGTTGTTAGGAGGGGCTATTCCTTAGGAAGGGCTTCGTATTTGGAAAAGTGGAAGGTCACTGAAATAGAGGAAGACTGTCAATGAGAGAGATCAATGCATTGACTGTAGCAATGGGCTTAAGTACGTCAGAGATGATGAGGATGCCACAGGATAGGACAGGGTTTAGATGTTTGTTGTTCATGGGGTCTCTAGGAGTCATACTTACCTTGACATAACCTAACAACAACAACAATGCACTTTTGCATAAATCTAGGTAGTGTAATATAGTCCCTTGAAGTGAGAGAGAAAATAGTATTTTAGCTGATATTTAAATAAAAATTGGAATGTCGTTAGGGGAGGATATAGTGTAATATAATTATTCCTCTCCAAATTAAAATATGTAAAAGAGATCACAGAAATGAGAAGTGAAGAAGAATGGGTAATTAATATCATTCAAAGTATTGTATAAGGTTGACCAAAAAGCATAAATGTTTAGAATTTAAAATATATGATCTCTGAAAAAAATATATATAATCTCTGTTAAAGCTTACTTTTCATGTACTTTTACATTAATGGAATTATTTTATAGCATTAATTTTTTTTCCAATTCAACACATTTCCCCCCTCCCATTGATTCAGTGTTGCACTTTTCTCCCCTCCCAACCCTCTCCCCCAGTACACTACCCTCTTGGAAAAGTAAAATTCTTTCATTGTTTTACAGTCCCTCCCCCCAGGTCCACTCCACTATATAGCCTTCACTCTGGACTCCTGTCATGACAAAAATCCCTAATAATTTTCCCTGTTAAACAGTTTTCTCCCTCATCTGTTTCAATGCAGTATACATTATTGAACCCATCCTTCTCATTCTCCTCCCAGGCCCGAGGTCAGTCCTCCCAAGCCCAAGGTTAGTCCTGCTTTACAACAGTGGCACCATGCAGTATTTGTCCTTTTGTGACTGAGATACTTCACTCAGCATAATGTCCTCCAGGATCAACCATTCTGAATAATATTGCATGAATTCCTTGTTTTTCAATGCAGCATAGTATTCCATTGTGTGAATATACTACAGCTTCTCTAACCATTCATTTGTTGATGGGAACTTAGGTTGTTTCCAACTTCTTGTGTTGCATTAATTTTGAAACATTTTTTCTGTTACTTTGTATATTTCCATTAGTGTGAAATGAATTATTTTGATTGAACTGCTTAATAAAATAACTGTAATTATAGTAATTATATTTATAATTATATACACACATTTATATAATTATATATGTATATAAGATACACACACACATATATATATATATGTTTTATTATAGTGTAACAACTTAAGGAAGCAAATTGAAAATAAAAACAAGCATGTTGAAGAACTCCAGCAGGAGGTATGAACTGTTTAAATACTCTCAAAATCAAGTACTATATTTTCACTACAGTTTTAGACAATACTTTATAAATAATTTAGTCACTATTTTAAATCTAAATCAGTTCTAGAGTAGAGTGTCTTTGGTGTTAAATATAACTCTTTATTTTTAATTTTAACAGAATAAAACCTTAAAAAGAAAGAGTACAGCAGAAAGCAAGCAACTGAATGTTTATGAGATAAAGGTATTTTTACACCTTAATTTTCAAAATATGAGTAAATAGCTGAGAATTCATAAATTCTTTATAATTTATACTATCACAGTAATTTCAAAGATTGTTATCTTTTTAAATTGTGTAAAAAGTCATTTTATTGCTATAGAGTATACTCATCTGTGCTTGATCTGAACAATTTGAAGATAAATGTGTTTTTTGAGTGTATTCATAGCTCTTACCCACAAACTGAAAAGTGAAATTGAGTAGGTCTGTAGTGAAGACTGAGAATATATGATTTTTTAAAAGTTCATTGTATGTTTATCTTTCTGTAAAAGAATTGGAGTATCATTGGTGCTGTAGAAAAATAAAAATTCCCAAGCTGTAGTTTAATAATGTTAGATCTATACTTTGCCATTTTATTCCAGTTCTTTGAACAGTGACTTCCATGTAGCATGTGCTCAATAAGTAGTTTCTCAATTATGAGTGGAAAGTTGTAGTTATCAGTGTAGCAATGTATTGATTTATTGTGGTAAACTAAATATATGTGTTCATGTGTGTATATATGTGTGTGTGTATGTATGTGTGTGTATATCATCTATCTATCATCTCTCTCTATCTCTATCTATCATCTGTCGGCTTAGTGGTAAAGAGTTGCATTGCCAATCCAGTGGTGTGTGGTTGGAATTTACTAGCTGCCTGACAGGTGAAAGATGGTCAGTTACCTTCTGAGCAGTTTACTGCCCCTGAAAACCTGCTGGAGGGTCAGCCATGAGACAGTTCTAACTCAATGACACATAATGATCACAATAAATAGGTATGTGTGTGCACATGTGCACGCATGTGCATGCTGGTGTAGTCTGTATATAGTTGTGTTGCTGCAGTACCACTCAGGCAGTGGGAAACTGCTGGCAGATCCACAGGAGAAAGATGTGATTCTTTCTCTTGAAAACCCCGCTGAAGGATTAGCTTTAAATTAATTTCTACTCTGTAGCAAAATGTAGTCAGTATGTACTTTGGAACCTAAACTGACTCATAGCTGACCCTCTATTGGGTTTTCAAAGGCAGTATATGGTTCAGGAGAAGATAGCCCATTTTTCTTCAGTGGAGGGACTGATGGGCTTGAACTGAGTGCCTTTAGATTGGCAGTGCAAATCCTTATCATTAAGCTACCAGAGCTCCCAATGAGTAGTAAATGTATATGCTATATATTTTTAATATATAATGGTTTAACAATTCTATATTATGTTGTTTGTTGCTGTTATGTGCCATCAAGTCACCTGCAACTCACAACGATCCTGTGTACACAGCTCTGAACTCTGCCCTATCCTGAGCAAGTCTTACTGGCTCTGACACGCTTAATCCCATTACCCCAGTTATCATGTCCGTACATCTCATCCAGGGTCTTCCTCTCCTGCTCTGTTGCTACATCCTTCCAAGCATTATGTCCTTCTCCAAGAATTGATCCCTCCTGGCCCTGTCCCCAAAATATGTGAGACAGAGCTTCAAAATCCTTGTTTCCAAGGAGAAACTTGGTTTCACCCTCTCTCTTCTCCAGCACTACAACTCAAAGGCATCAATTCTTCTTCTGTCATCCTTAGTCATTGTCCAGATCTCTGATGCATAGTTTGTAACTGCGAAGACCATGGTCTGGATAAGGTGTACCTTTTTCTCTAAACATACATCATTGCTCCTCAGCACACAGGAGTAATGATTTTTTAAATCACTACCTAACTTGGGAGGAATTGGAGAGTATTATGCTAAGTGAAAGAACTCAGTCCCACAAGGACAAACACTGTATAAAATCACTGCTTGACTGCATGGACTCTTAACATTATTGTTAACTTTGAGAAGAATGGAAACAGCCCAAATGTTCAACCCCAATTGAATGAATTGAGAAACTATGGTACATTCACATGACGGAATCCCAGGACATAAATTGGTGCTCATGGAAAACCTGCACATAGACCAAAAAACAGTTATTTGATCAGAACAAGGGAAGATGATTTAAAACCAGGAGAGGTATGTGTCAGAGTTATATCCAGAGCGAAACATTTTTGTACGAGTCTTTGTGCTTCAGTTCCCTTTCTCTCAGGGTATATTCAAAACAGTGGAATAGCTGGGTTATGTGGAATTTCTATGTTCAACTTTCTGAGGAAACACCAAACTGCCTTACAGAATGGTTATACAATTTACATTCCCACCAAAAATGTATAAAGCTTCTATCTCACCACATCCTCTCCACCTGCCATCCTATTAAACTTTGTCACTGCTACTGGAGTGAGATGGTTTCTCATTGTGGTTTTGATTTGCATCTTCCTTATTGCCAGTGATTTTTGAGCATTTTTTCATGTGTCTGTTGGTCATCCAGATGTCTTCCTCTGTAAAAATTCTTACCATGTTCTTTTGTCCATTTTGCAATTGGGTTGTCAGTCTTTCTCTTGTGGAGAGAGGCCCTGTAGGATTCTGCAAATTTTTAATATGAGACCTTTGTCTGAAATGGTATTGACAAATGCTTTTTCCCAGTCAATAGGTTTTCTTTTCTTTCTGTTGGAGAATGTTTGTGATGTGCAAGGAATTTAATCTTTAGAAGGTCCCATTCATCAATTTTATTCTTTCCAGATTGTGCATTTCTGGCTGTATTTGTCAGTCTCTTTATACCATAGACTAGGCTGTCTAAGCTTGATCCCAGTTTGTCTCTGATGAACTTTATGGTTTTAGGCTTTCCTTCCAGGTCTCTGATCTACTTTGAGGTAATTTTTGTGTATAGTATGAGATGTGGATTCTGTTGCAGCTTTCTGCAACCATTTGTTGAAGAGGTCATCATTTCCCCATTTGATAGGTTTTATTTCCTTGTTATCAGTTGACCATAGATAGCTGAGTTCATTTCTGGGTTTTCAATTCTGTTTCATTGTACTATGTGCCTATCATTGTACCTGCATCATGCTGTTTTGGCTACTACCTCTGTGTAGTAGGTTTTGAGGTCAGGAAGTGCTATGCTCCCGGTTAATTTTTGTTTTTCAGAAGTGTTTTGATTATTCAGGATCTCTTGCTTCTCCAAATAAATTTGACAATTTCCATTTTGATCTCCTTGAAAACTGAATTTTGTGTCTGATTTGGGATTGTATTGAACATGTAGATTGCCTAGGTAGGCTTGTAATTTTCACAATATTGTCTTCCTATCCATGAACAGGACACATTTTCCCATTTATTTAGGTCTTTTTTTTTAATCTTACATAAATGTCCTGTAGTTTTCTTTGTATAGGTCTTTTGTGTCTCTCGTTAGGTTCACTCCCAAGTATCTCAGTTTGGGTTGGCTATTTTAAATGCTACTGCTTTCTTTGTTCCTTTCTCTGAGTTCTGTTTGGGTATTGACCTTATATCCTGCCACTCTACTAAATTGATCTACTAGCTCTAACACTTTTTTTGTTGATTCTCTGAGGTTTTCTGTGTACACTCTCATTACATCTGCATATAGTGATAGTTTAACCATCTCTTTGCAGATCTAGATTCCTTTCATTTCCTTCTCTTGTTGTATTTCCCTAGCAAGCACTTCCACTACAATATTGAATAGAAGTGGTGACAATGGGCATCCTTGTCTGGTTTCTGCTTGCCAGGAAAGTGCTTTTGCTCTTTCTTTATTGAGAATTATATTGGCTCTTGATTTTGCATGTATACTTTTCACTAAGTTAAGGAAGTTTCCTTCTATCCCAATTTTGCTGAGTGTCTTAATCAGGAAGGAGTATTGGATTTTGTCAAATGCTTTTTCTGCTTTAATTCCTTAGATCATATGGTTCTTGTTATTTGCTTTGTTAATATGGTGAGTAAGGTTGATTATTTTTCTTAGGTTGAAGCATCCTTGCATACATGTTATGAATCCCACTTGGTCATGATGAATTCATTTTTGATGTGATTTATATTCTATTGGCTAGGATTTTGTTAAGGACTTTTGCATCTATGCCCATGAGACATGTTGTCTTTGATTGTCATCGAGTCAAGCACAACTCATAGTGACCTTATGAACATAAGACCTGAAGCCTTTTTTATAATCGTTGTTTATCAAAGTTCATAGAATTTCCAGGGGCATGTTGTTTAGGAAGTGGATGCCACTCCTACTTCCAATCATGAGAGATATTGGTCTGTGATTTTCATCCTTGGTAATATCTTTGCCAGGTTTTTAAATTAGGGTTATGCTTTCTTCATAAAATGACTCTGGGAGTGTTCCTTCTTTTTCAGTTTTTGAAGTAATTTAAGTTGAATTGGTGATATTTTGGTGGAATTCAGCTGTGAAGCCAGGTCTAGGACTTTTCTTATGGGAAATCTTTTTATGACCTGTTCAGTTTCTTTTTTTACAATGGGTTTGTTCAAGTGTTCTATATCTGTCTTTATCAGTCTGGGTAGGGCATGAGCTTCAAGGAATTTGTCCATTTCCTCTAGGTTTTTTACTTTTTCAGAGTATTTCTTTTCATAGTGTTCCAATATTATTGATTTAATTTCTTCTGATTCTGTTGTGATGTCACCTCTATAATTTCTTTATAGAATTATCTGCATCTTCTTTTTTTTTGTTAAGTTCGCCAGAAGTTTGTCAATTTTATTAACCCTTTCCAAAAACCTGCTTCTGATTTTATTGATGGTTTCAGTTGTTTTTCTGTTTTTCTATCTCACTGAACTCAGCTTTTGAACTTATAATTTCTTTTCTTCTAGAAGGCTGTAGGATTAAATAGTTGTTTCTTTTCCTATTTGATGAAGTTTTGAGTTACATCATTGATTTGTCTTCCTTTTTTTATATGTGTGCCTGTTGCTATGAACTGCACCCTGAGAACTGCTTTTGGTATGTTGTATTTTAAACCATGATCTTTTCAGTTACTTCTTTTCCATCTGAAAGTTGGACAGTGAATAAGAATAACAGAATAAATACCTTTTAATTGTGATGTTGGAAGAGTACTGAATATCCCATAGACTGCTAAAAGAAGAAACAAGTCTGTCTTGGAAGCAGTGGAACTAGAGTCCTCTTCAGAGGCAAAAATAGTGAAACTTTGATCTCATATACTTTTGGCATATTGTCAGGAGGGACTAATCCTTGCAAAATGACAACATTATGCTGGGAAAGATGGGGAGTCAGAGAAAGAGAGCAAGATTCTCAACAAGATGGGTGCACACAATTATTAACAATGAGCTAGAGTTTTTCAGAGATCATGAAGATGGCACAGGATAGGGTAAAGTTTAGATTAGTTGATCATAGGATTTCTGTGAGTAGTTGTCACCTACTTTATTTCCATGCTACCTAACTACAACAACAGCAATTTCAAGTAGCTCACCAAAAGAAGTGAGGAGAAATTGAAGAACTTTCTGTGAAAGATCAAGAACTATAGACTTTAATATGGATTGTATTGCAACATCAAGAAGACAAAAATCTTTACCACATGGCCAATAGATAGCATCATGATAGATGGAGAAAAGATTGAAATTACTGAATATTTTCTCTTGCTCAGATCCACAATCACCAGCAGTCAGGCAATCAAAAGATGAGTTGTATTTGGACAATCTGCTATCAAGAACATCTTCAGAATGCTAAGGAGCAACAATGTTAGTCTAAAGACTAAGATGTGCTAGATTCAATCCATGGTTTTCTCAGTTGCTTGCTATGCACCTAAAAGCTAGACAGTGAGTAAGGATGACAGAACTAGAATTAGTACCTTTGACTTGGAATGCTGGAGAAAAGTGTTGAACAGACCATGAACTGCCAAAAGAACACATAGGTCTGTTCCAGGAAGGGTGAGACTAGGTTACTCCTTGAAAGCAAGGACGATTAAGCTCCCATTATGCTTGGAAGGGTGGAAGATCAGCACTTTGACAGTTGGGTCACATGTGTCAGAAATGGTGAGGCTGGCTCAGAATAGGGTAAGATTCAGAGCCTTTATTTATGTAATTGGTATGTACTGTGGATGACTTAATGGCACATGAAAACAACGGATGGCATACTTCATAGTGTGTTTCCTTGCTTACTATGAGGCCATGAGTCTCTAGCAGCCTGAATGCATCAGCAGCTCTATGGGAGAAAGTTGGACAGTCTCCTCCCTTTAAGATTGACAGCCTCAGAAACCCCTATGGGGGGTTGCTGAGGTTGGAACTGATCTGAGTGAGCATGAGTGACTGTTACTGTGGAGTTGTCTATTTCTCTTAAAATCTATCAAAGGCTGATTTTAGGTATCTTGGAGCTCTTTCTCTGAGTGTGGTGTTATGTAAAGTGATGTGCTTTTTGTTCAGTTGTCCCTTTAAATGCCCTTTATGTCTCTTACAGGAGTTTTTGCTTTGCAATCTCTTTTATCAGAAATTAGTGTTATCCTTTCTTCTGTGTTTTGATTGCTGTTTACCTGATATATATTTATTCTGCATTTTCATCTTCAGTCCATCTTTGATTTGTATCTAAGATGTGTCTCTTGTAGACAGTAAATTGATGGGTCCATCCTGATCTCTTTCTCTTGACTGGTACATTTGGTCCTTTTTGAAATTATTTTTCTCATAATCTTCACTCCTGCTATTTTGGTGTTTACAAGGTCTTTATAACTTCCTCTTTTTTATTATGATTTTAATATTTTTAAATCTTCTTGGAGGTTATCCTGTAAGTTACTGATTCATTGTGAAGTCTAAAACATTTCATTTTATCTTGAAGTTGTCCTAACTTTCTCTCCACTTAGGAGTTCTGTAATTACACTACTCATTCCTTCTTTTTGCCTTGTTGATGTCCTCATTTATAGAATGATATCTCTAGTTCTCAATTTTTGTCTCAAGTTTATATTTTACTTTATATTTGTCTAGGTGAGATTCTGAATGATATTGTCACGTAAGTTAATTTTGTGCTGTTGCTTGTAATTGTTGATTTTGTTTGAAGAATTCCCTTTTCTATTTCTCATAAGCTTGGTCTAGTGCTCAAATTCCCTTAACTTCTACTTATCTGGAAATGTCCTAATTTCACTATAAAATTTAAGGTCATTTAGCTAATTATGTAATGCTTGGTTGACAGTTTTTTCTTTTAGAGTTTTGTATGTCATCCTATTGACTCTTGCATGTGTGATTCGTGCTGATAGCATAAAAATTTAATCTTGACTAGTTCTCCTTTGTAGATAATACCTTGTTTTTTCCTAAGCTACTTTTCATATTTTTTTCTTTTTGTTTGATTTAGGAGAATTTTATTCTGTCAGGTCTTGGTGTTTTTCTTTGGAATTTATCTTGTTTGGAGTTTGTTCAACTTCTTGAATATATATATTTTTTAAAGTCTTCATAGTATCTATTTGAAAAGTTTTCTTTCTAAAAATCTTAAGTGCCTTTTCCCCTCTCTTTTCCTGTTTTATAATTCCAATCATATAAGTTACTCCTTTTAATGGTGCTCCATGTAACTCTTATGCTTGATTGGTTTTTCTGTCATCTATTTTATAATTGTTCCTTTAGTAGATTAGTATTTATGGCTTTCTCTTACGTACCTAATTCTGTGTTTTGTCTCCTCAATTTCATTTTTTTGTGTTCTTTTAGTGTGTTTACTTGCTTTTTTATATGAACTTAGTTCATATTAATTTAGTTAGAACTAAATATATATTCATGAGAGACAATAGATTTTTTTAAAGATGCAAAGTCCATTTAATTTTATGAAACACATAAGGAAAAGAATTCAAGTAGTTCTCTAAGATTTACCAAACTTCAAATTCTGTTACTCAGCCTTCCTGGATGACCCTTGAAATAATTGATCCAAAGATATCTCTAAATCTTATTAAATCTTAAGCTAAAACTGTCCTCTTACATCATCTTTAAATCACCTGGTAGCTTAATTAGATATGCAAAGAGTGGTCTTTGAAGGTATAACTATTGGTCCCTGTCTGAAGCAAAGAAATCAAAGATACATAAAAATAATTTATCCATAGAACTAAAAGACTTCACAGACCTCAACTTCCATGAACCTAAGACAGAAGAATTTCATGGTACCTGTCTATCACTATTTACTGCTCCAATTGGATCACAATAGAGTATCCTGGAGAGAGAGTGGAAGCTAAATGTTGAGCAAAATGAAAACTAACAGTAATGGCCCCTGAGACTTTGATTCCTTTTTTCCTTCTCTTATTTTTCTAGTATTTATTGTAGTAAAGCTGACTCTAGTAAAATTATAGATGTGGTTTTGGTCCCTGTCGTATTTCTCATTTGGTTTTAAAACATTTTACACTGTTTGTAAATTGTTATTTTTCAGATTGTACATCATTAGGTCCTTGGGTACTTCCCCCCTGAATCTTGAGGCATTAGTTCAAATGCTTAAAAAATATAAACAGCATAGAATGTATGCACCAAGAAGTACATGTTGAACATATTTAATCACAAAGTAATTGAAAAAGTCCTGATCATTACTTCTTGACTAAAGTTCATTAATCTGAAATAATTCAAGAACTTCCAAGATTTCTCTGTTATCCACAACAAAATATGAATAATAATAACAAAGTATGAATAATCTCCTCTTTTTGCTTCCCATTGCTGACAGCCTTTATGTAACAGTCATGGTTCTTGATATTGAAGTGAGTTTCAGTTCTATCATCTACACAAACTAATCTACTGTCTCCATTTTCTTTCCATTGCAATAGACATCCATAGTGTCTTTTCCCAGTATAACTCTAAAATCTAAAGTCTGGGACTTGGCCTTGCCAGGCTCTCTCCTACTTAGCCACTGCCTGGACTCCATCCCGCAAGGCCGTGCTGCCTTCATGGTCCAGTTGGAACCAGCCTAGTCTCCATGGTGGCTGCTTCTGGCACTTAGCCCTCCTGATAACCTAGGAAAAAAAGATAGATCTTGTAGCTGTTTGGGAGGTTGCTTTAAGTGATGGAGTCCACAAGATTGAATTTGAACACGGGACTACATCATGTAAATATGTAGTATATATAGATGGGAAGGAAGAGATAAGGAAAAAGTATATGTTCAAAAAAACATTGTATGTTGGAGCTGCCAAGACAAAGGTGACTATAAATGTAGATGTGGTCAGTGGATTTCCTGGAAATTAATGGGGAAAGCCTCAAAAAGTTTGTGGAGAGCAGATAAAAAACCACTAATACTTGAATATTACACTTGGGTGATGAGGATTTTAGAGTTGTATTTGGAGGCTACGATTCTTAACCACTTTTTGGTCCTGGAATTCAACTCATTCATAGTACAACATGCAACCAAACAATAGATCTATAATGTGAACAATAACTTCAGGAGATATTTATTCCTTATAGTTATCAAAATCATGCAAAATTACAAGGACAACATTTTCTCAGAGATAAAGCACAAAAAGTAGGAAAAGAGAGGCTTGAAAGATGAATGGATAAAAGAATACCAGAGAGATAGTTGAGAAGAGTGATAATATTTTGCAGGAATTGCAATCAGTGTCATAAAATAAATTATTTATGAATGTTTGAATAGAATATCTTTTTTCTCTGTAAATTTCTATCAAATCACAATGTTATTGTTGTGTACCATTGAATCAAAAAATAGCCGACCCTCTGATGGATTTTAGAGGCAGGTTTTCAGAGGTTTTACTTGCATGGGAAGATTGCCCATCCTTCTCCTGTGGAGAAGTTGGTGGATTTGAACTGTGTGCCCTCAGGATTGCGGTACAGATTCTTAACTTCTAGGCCGATAAAAAGTTAAAAATAAAAAAGAAAAATACCTATGCACCAAATGAAAGACCTGCAAACTACATAAAACAAACATTAACAAAACTGAAAAAGGAAATGGACAACACTACTATAATACTTGGAGACTTCAATACACCCCTCTCAAGAAAAGGTAGAACTACCAGAAAGAAACTCAACAAAGATACTGAAGAATTAAACCATACA
>NW_006399924.1:1652622-1658396 GCF_000299155.1 Elephantulus edwardii | reverse complement strand
CACTCCATATACAAAAAACAACTCAAGGTGGATCATGGATCTAGGACTAAAACCAAAGACTATAAACTTCATTAAAGAAAAGCTTTTAGAAAGAACATAAAAAGAATTTGAAAAATATAACCAAAGTCCTCAAATTGTACATACACAACTTGCTGAGCTGGAGTATGTCTTTAAAGTTCTATTATGAGAAAACTACATGATAAAACCATTTTGTTAGTTTAACTAAAGTTCTGTATTATGAAAAATTTGTAGTATTTAAGAGATTATTTCCTTGAGATAAATTACTACTTCAAAAATAATTAAAACATTATACATATGACAACACCCCAGAATAGGAGGTATATTGCAAAGAGGAATGGGAGAATTGGGGGGTGGCAGTAATTGTGCAACAATGAATGAATATTTTTTTAAAAAGTGAACTGGAGCAGGGGAAGAGAGAGAGAAGGGGTTAAAATGTGCAACAATGAATGCAAAAAAAAAAAGAAAATCTAACCTTTCTGTAAACTTTCACTATAATCAGATTTAAAAGAAAAAATTATTAAAACAAATAAAGTAAAATTAAATAATCATCTGGAAAAGAATAAATGAATCACAAACCATAAAATTAACATGGACTATTTTAACTACATACTATTTACTAATGTTCATGTTATTTTCTTAAAGGTCAGTAAATTGGAGTTAGAACTGGAAAATGCCAAACAAAAATTTGAAGAAATGACTGAGAGCTACCAGAAAGAAATTGAGGATAAAAGGACATCAGAAGAAAATCTTTTGGGAGAGGTAGGAAAAAATGCTTAAAAATATGTTTTGCTGAAACATTATATTGTTTTTTTTTAGCATTTTTAGGGAAAAGTAATAAGAAATTTTAATGTTAAAGTTATTATTTAAAAAAATGATAATTGTATGAAACATAGGAGTTTATTACTATCAATTTGATTCCAATTGCACAGATAACCCTGTAGGACAGAGTAGAACTGCCTCTAGGGTTTCCAGGCTGTAAATGTTTATGGAGGGCAGACCTCACTTAGGAGCTAAGCTCTTAACCACTACACCATCAGAGCTCCTTAATAAATGTGAATTAGGAGAAGGTCCTCATCCATATGGAGTTGGATTTCTCAAAGGCCTCACCTCTCTGGTGGTTTGAGGCTACCAACTGCTCCTTCGGAGAAAGATGGACAGTCTCTTCCAATGCAATTTGCAGTCTTGGACACTCAATAGAGGGTCAGTTATGAGTTGCTTCTGACTTGATAGCAATGATTTTGAACTTTTAAAAAAGACAATATTTGTACAAGCTAAAAATAAGCTTATCCTTTTAATTTTTTGAGTTTTGAGTAACGTATACTTGAGAACATCAGATGATAATTACAGTGTTATAATGCCATCTCTTGTAATGTTGTTATTGTTATGTGCCATCGAGTTGCTTGTTACTCATAGCGACCCTGTTTAATAGGACATCCTAAAATAAACCAAACCTGAAATAGATTCCCTCAATTTCCTGATGTTTGATTGCTGCATTTTGTGTAGGTAGAACATGTTTTCACATTTAAGTTAATTTTGTTGTTTTATGCATTAATTGAAAGAAAGATTTGTTATTTGATAGGTTGAGAAAGCAAATATAATAGCTGATGAAGCAGTTAAGTTACAGAAAGAAATTGATATGCGATGTCAGCATAAAATAGCTGAAATGGTAGCACTTATGGAAAAACACAAGGTAATTGTTTTCTTTTTATATATAAAATTATTAATGGGAATAATATTTCTACTTAGAGATTATAAAATCAAGATGGCATTATCATTTGCAAAAGAAAATGATCAACTTTATGCTGTTGTTGTTAGATCTATCAAGTCACTTACCATCCTTAGCGATTTTATGAACAAATCTGAATCTTACCCTATTCCAGTCCATCCTCTCTATCTCTTCCATACTGAAGCCCATTGCTGTAGCCATTGTGTAGGTCTGTTTCATTGTCTGTCTTATCTTTTGTTTACCCTCTGCCTCTCCCAGTATGATGTTTTTTCCCAAGGACTGGCTCCTCCTGACAACATGCCCAAAGTGTGTGAGATGAAGTTTCACCATCCTAGCCTCTGTGGAGCACTCTGGTTACACTTCCTCTAAGACAGACTTTGTTCTTTTGTCAGTCTGTGATATATTCAATACTTTTCTACAACATCACAATTCAAAGGCACTGATTCCTTTAATGTCATCCCTGTGCCTTGTCTGACTTTGAGGTGCATAGAAAGCAATTCAGAAAACCAGGTACACTTTAGACTTTAAGGTGACAGTGTTGCTTTTTAAGCACTTTATGGAGGTCTTTGACAGAATATTTTCCCAGTGCAACACATTTTTGATTTCTTGATGGCTGCTCCCATTATTGCTGATGGTGGATCCAAGTAAAATAAAATCTTTTCTTCATTTACCATGATATTTTCTGTTGGTCTGATTGTGAAGATTTTTGTCTCTTTTAAAATTTTTGTGAGTGACAGGATAATATTCATACTCATACAAGGAAGCCCAGTGAATAACACTATCATTCAAATATATGTGCCAACAACTTGAGCCAAAGAAGAAATAGAAGAATTCTACCAACTTTTGCAGTCTGAAATCAATCAAACATGCACTCATGTGCACTAATAATAATAATAATAGGTGACTGAAATGTAAAAGTTGGGAACAGGGGAGAAGGATTAGTAGTTGAAAAATGTGAACTTGGTGACAGAAATGAGGCTAGAGATAGAAGGATAGAATTTCTATACACCCAGAGATTTATTCATTGCAAATACTTTTTATAAAAAAAAACCACAAACACAGGCTTTACACGTGGATTTCACCTGATGGTATGCATAGGAATCAAATAGATTACATCTGTGGAAATAATTATCAGTGGTGAAAACTAGGCCAGGTGCTGATTGTGGAACAGACCACTGACTATTCATACGCAAGTTCAAGCTGAAGTTGAAGAAAATGAAATCAAGGCCACAGGAACCAAAGTTTGACCTTGAGTCTATCCCACTTGAATTTCAAAATCATCTCAGGAACAGGTTTGAGGCCTTGAACACCAATGAGCCAAGACCAGATGAGCTGTGGTAGAATATCAAGAATATCATCCAGGAAGAATGTAAAAGGTCATTAAAAAGACAGAAGAGAAAGAAAAGACTAAGATGGATGTCAGAAGAGACTCTGAATATTGCATTAGAGCTCTGAAAAGCCAAAGCAAAAGGAAGAAATCAAGAAATTAAGGAGTTGAACAGAAGATTTAAAAGGGCAGTGCGGTAAGACAAAGCAGAGAGCTGGAGTCAGAAAACCAAAAGAGCTGAACATTTCTTAAGCTGAAGGAACTGAAGAACAATTCCAAGCCTCAAACTGAAATACTTAAGGTTGCTTTGGGCAGAATATGAAATGACCCAGGAAGCATTAAAAGAAGGTGGAAGGAGTATACAGAGTCACTGTACCAAAAGGAAGTGGCTGACACAGAAGAATTCATGAAACAACGTATGAAAGGAAACAAGAAGAGAAGGAAATTCTCTTTTTCCTTTTTGCCTGTGGTGATGAAGGAAGAAGTTTAAGCTACCCTGAAAGAATTGGCAAAAAACAAGGCCCCAGGAATTAAAAACATACCAATTGACATATATCAGCAAAGAGATGTTGCCCTGGATGCACTCAGTAATTTGTGCCAAAAATCTGGAGAACAACCACTAGGCCAACTGACTGGAAGAGATCTATTGTTCCCATTCCAAAGAAAGATGATCTGACAGAGTGTAGAAATTATTGAACAATATCATTAAGATCACATGCAAGCAAGATTCTGCTGAAAATGATCAAAAAAACGACTGGAACAGTACATCAACAGAGAACTGCCTGATGTGCAGGCAAGGTATAGAAGAGGCCGTGGTACTAGGGCTATTATAGCTAATATTAAATAAATCTTGGTTGAAAGCAGAGAGTACCAGAGGAATGTCTATCTGTGTGTCATTGACTATGCAAAGAAGGAATTTGACTGTGTGGGTCACAACAAACTTTGGCTGACTTTGAGAGGAATGGGAGTCCAGAATACTTGATTGTGCTTATGCGAAACCTGTACTTGGACCAGGAGGCAGCCATCAGAACAGAGCAGGGAAACACTGCATAGTTAAAAAATGGGAAGAGTGTACACCAGGTTTGTGTCCTTTCTCCATACCTTTTGAATCTAAATGCAGAACAGATCTTTTGGAAGGCTGGGCTCTATGAGGAGAAATGTGGCATCAAGATTTGGAGGAAGACTCATCAACAACCTCTGTGTTATGCAGATGACACTACCTTTTTTGCTGAAACTGAGGAGTACTTGAAGTGCTTTCTACGGAAGGTCAAGAACTGCAAACTTAAATATGGATTGAAGTTCAACATCAAGAAAACGAAGATTCTCACCACTGGGCCTGATTGGTAGCATTATGATAGATGGTGAAGAGATTAAAATTGTTAACAGCCTCAGTTTGCTTTGCTCCGCAATCAACACTCTTGGTATCAGCAGCCAGAAAATCAAAAGATGAATTGCATTGGGAAATTCTGCTGTCAGGGAGCTCTGTAGAGTATTGAAGAGCAACGACATCAGTCTGGAGACTAAGATGCACCCGAACCAGGTCATAATCTTGACAATGACTTGCTATGTGTTAGACAGCTCGACAGTGACTATGGATGATAGAGAATTGATGCCTTTGAGCTGTGCCTTTGATTGCTTTGGGGCTGGAGAAGAGTCTTGAATATTCCATAGATGACTAGGAGAACAAACAGTTTCGTCCTGGAGAGGGTGAAACAAGGCTGTTCCTTTGAGTCAAGGATTCTGATGCTTCATTTGACATTCTTTGGGCATGTTGCAAGGAGGGTCCATCATTTTTAGAGAGGGACATAATTTTTAGAAGGCTTGGAGGGAGAGCAGAAGAGAGGAAGACTCTGGAATGAGATGGATTGATTCAGTAAGTAAGGTAATGAGGGCTGGTGTGTCAGAGACAATAAGGTTGGCACAGGATAGAGCAATCCCAGGGCTTATTGTACATAGGGTCGCTATGAGTTGCAAGTGACTCGACAGCACATAACAACAGTAACATTTTTTATTGATTTGCATACAAAATTATTCTTATACATTGTGTTTCACATGATCCTTCATACACATTGTGTTTCATACAATGATTCTCATTAATAATTAATTATATCACCCTTATGAACTATGCCAACCATTACCCTGTGTTTCCAGAACCTCACTGGATCTTTCCCATTTCTATTATCCTTTTCCTTTATCCACCCAGTTGTATAACTCTGTGATTTGTCCCCTGCCCCTTGTAACCCCTCTGTTTCTAGCCTTCCCCCCTTGGATCCCCATTCACATTTTACTAGTTCTATTTTTACAATAATGTTCTTATTTAGTATTTGTCCTTATGAGATTGAGTTCGTTCACTAAGCATAATGCTCTCCAGTCTCTCCCAAGTTCTGTAGTAATTTTCTAGATCATTGCTCTTAGATTTTTATTTTCTTGATGTTGAGATGCAATCCATATTGTAGGCTTTAGTCTTTGATCTTTTTCAGTAAGTATTTTCAATGTTGCAGGTTTTCTTCAGTTACTGAAAGCAAGGTTGTATCATTTTAAAACGATGTCACATTTTTCTTCATGTGACTCAGCTTCTTGAATGATTTGCTCAGCAGAAAGATTGAGTAGGCAAAATAACTAACTCACCCTCTGTTCAGTTATCCTCCAATTTTCATAGTAGTAAGTTTTAAAAATTTTTATTTTATTAATTTTAGTGAA
>NW_006399924.1:1637169-1652522 GCF_000299155.1 Elephantulus edwardii | reverse complement strand
ATAAACTTCTTCATTGGTATACAATCCCCCCTCCCAACCCCGACCCTGCCCACAACCCCCACCCTGTCCCAAATGCACTCTGCTATGCAATCTTAATTCTGGATTCCTGTGATAATCATAATATGCTATCATATATCACTTTTAAACTGTTCTCTCCCTCATCTGTTTCAATTTAGTATACATACTCTAGCCAGTTTTTCTCAGTTTTACCCCAAACCTGATGTCAGTCACTTTCTATAACAGTGGCACCATGCAGTATTTGTCCCTTTGTGACTGAGATATTTCACTCAGCAAATGTCCTCCAGGGTCACCCATTTTGAATAATATTGCATGAGTTCCTTGTTTTTCAGTGCAGTGGCTTAATATTCCATTGTGTGAATATACCACAGCTTCTCTATACATTCGTTTGTTGATGGGCACTTAGGTTGTTTCCAACTCCTAGCTATTGTTAACAAAGCTGTGACAAACATGGGTATGCATATATCTGCTTGGATGTCATTCATAGTAGTAGTATTATGTTGTCTTTTTCCTAATGAGACTGAATTATTTCACTCAGCATAATGCTCTCTAGACTACCCCATGTTACATAATATTTTATGAAATCATTCTTAGGTGCTGCATAGTATTCCATTATATGAATGTACCAAAATTTCTCAATCCATTTCTTTACTAATGAGCATTTGGGATTATTCCATTTTCTTGCTGTTGTGTAATGCTTCTATGAACATAGGTGTACATATCTCCTTTCATGTCTCAGTTCTTATTTCCTTGGGTTACATTCCTAGTAGTAGAATAGCTAGGTCATAAAGAATTTCTGCCTTCAGCTTTTGGAGGAAACAGTACACTACCTTCCACAGAAGTTGTACCATTTTGCAATCCCACTAGTAGTAGTACATGAGAGTTCTAATGTCTCTTCATTCTCTTCAAAGTTTGTTGTGTGCTGTTATTAAACTTTACTACTGCTGCTGGAGTGAGATGGAGTCTGGTTGTTTTGATTTGCATCTCTCTGATTGCTAGTGAGTATGAACATTTCTTCATGTGTTTTTTTCCCCATTGTCCTCCTTTGTAAAGAGTCTTTCCGTGTCTTTTGCCTGTTTTGTGATCGGGTTATCGGTCTATTCCTTGTGGGATCCTGGTGTAGTATTCTGTAAACTTACGTTATGAGACCCCTGTTTGAGATATCATTGCCAAGTGTTTTTCCACAGCCTGTGGGCTTGATTTTAAGCCTTTTGGAAAAAGTTTTTAATGTACACAGCGATTTGTTTTTAAGAAGGTGCTATTTGTTGATTTTATATCATAGTTGTACATTTTTGGCTTTGTTTGCAAACCTATTTATACCATAGACTGGGGCTTCTAAATTTGTTCCCATTTTTTCCTCCTATAATCTTTACAGTTTTGGGTTTTATTCCTAGATCTTTGATCCATTTTGAGTTAGTCAGCCTTTTAAAAACTTTGTAGTTTCTAATAGATTTCTTGCTTTTAGTGATAACAAGATATTCCAGGTTCATATTTTTCCTGCCACATATCTGAAATTAGCCAGTTTCCCAAGAAATCTTACTTATTTTAGAATTATTCTATTTAATCTCTGCAATGAAAAAGAATTTTTCTTGCTCTTGTGTTGGTTTTTTTTTTTTCAAAACAACAAAAAGAAATGTATTTTGCATAGTTATAGAAGCTTAAGGGGTGCCTTCTCTCAAGAAGGCTCTAGAAGATCTTTCTTTGTTTCTTTTCAACTTCTGGTTTGTTGATAGGTGCCGTCATGTTGACTATGATTCATAGTGACTCTGTGAACAACAGATCTGAACCTTGCCCTATTTCGCATCATCCTCATGATTTCTGTTACATCCTAGTCCATTATTACAGTCACTGTCAATTCTTCTTAACTGTCTTCCTTTCTGTCTCTGACCGTCCACCATTTTCAAGCACTAGATTCTTGTGAAAACATGCCAAAAGTATGTGAGATGAAATTTTACCATCTTTGTCTGTAAGGAGCATTTCAGTTAGACTTCCTCCAAGACAGTTTGTTCTTTTGGAAGTTCCTGGAATATCCTACACTCTTCTTTAACACCACAACTCAAAGGCATTAACTTTTCTTCTGTCGTCTTTATTCACTGTCCAGCTTTCATGCATAGGAAGTAATTGGAAAGACTACGGCTTTGATCAGGCACGTTAGTCTTTAAACTTGCATCACTGCTCTGTAGCATTTTGGAGAGGACTTTTACAGCAGATTTTTTCTATGCAACATGTCTTTTGACTTCTTGACTACTGCTGCTATAGATCTTTATTGTGAATCTAAGGAAAATGAAATAGTTTATAACTTTAATCTTTTCTCTATCATAATGTTGCCTCTTGGTGCAGTGGTGAAGATTTTTGTCCTTGATGTTGAGATGTAATCCATATTGAAGGCTATAACCGTTGATCTTCTGCAGCAAGTATTTATTTTTTTTTGTTGAGATTTTAATGGAAGTTTATAGATAACTTGTATTTCCATTCATTCATTGTTGCACATTTTCCTCCCTGCCTCCCCTCCCTCTCAAAGTTCACATTTTTCTTTGGGAAAAAATTCTTTCATTGTTATACAGTCTCTCCTCCCAGTCCACTTTATTATGCAGCTCTTATTCTGGACTGTTATCATGCAAATAATACTTAATTTTATATTCTTTTTATATAGTTCTCTTCCATATTTGTTTTAATGCTGTGTATATTATTTATTCTCTCTTTTCTTAGTTTACTCCCAACCCTCATGTCAGTCCTGTTTTATAACACTTGGCATTATGCAGTATTTGTCCTTTTGTGACTGAGATATTTCATGCAGCATAATGTCCTCCAGGGTCTCCCATTTTGTATAATATTTCATGAGTTCTTTGTTTTTCAGTGCTGCATATATTCCATTATGTGAATATACCATAGTTTTCTACATCCTTTCATCTGTTGATGTGTACTTGGGTTGTTTCCAACTCTTTGTTTTTGTGAACAAAGCAGCAGTAAACATGGGTGTGCATATATCTGCTTGGGTGGCAGTTCTGCTTTCTTTACGGTTTATTCCCAGTAGTGGAACTGCTGAGTCAAATGGTATTTCTATTTCCAGCTTTTTGAAAAGGCACCATACTACTTTCTAGAATGGTTGTACCATTTTACACTCCCATCAGCAGTGAATAAGGGTTCCAGTTTCTTCATAACCTTGTCAGCATTTGTTGTTTGCTGCTCTGTTGAGTTTTGCTATTGTTATTGGAGTGAGGTGATATCTCACAGTTGTTTTTATCTGCATTTCTATTAGAGCTAGGGATTTTGAACATTTCTTTGTATGTTAGTTAGCCATCTAAATGTCTTCTTTAGTGAAGTGTCTGTTAATATCTTGTGACCATTTTGCATTTGGGTTGTTAACCATTATCTTGTTGTGGTGCTTGAGTACTCTATAAATTCTAGATATAAGTCCCATATCAGATTATCAGACATGTCATTGTTGTTGTTGTTATGTGCGGTGGAGTCGCTTGTGACTCATAGCCACCCTATGTACAACAGCCCTAAACTTTGCTCTGTCCTGTGCCAATCACACTGTCTGTGACACACCCATCCCTATTACCCTAGTCACTGAATCAATTCACCTTATAGAGGGTCTTCCCCTACTGCACTGTCCCTCCACTCTACCAAGCATGATGTCCCTCTCCAAAGACTGGTCCTTCCTTACAACATGTCCAAAGTATGTCATTACCAAATATTCCCCCCGCCCCCAGTCTGTGGCTTTCCTTTTTAACCTGTTGCAAAAGTCTTTGGATGTGCATAGGGATTTGATTCTTAGTAGGTCCCATTCATCTCTTTTATCCTCTTCTGTTTATAGGTTTTTCAGGATGCTTGGTAGATTGTTCATGTTGTGAAGTAGTGCTTCTAGCATTCTTCCAAGCTTTTCTCTAATGAAATTTGTAGTCCTTGCTTTTAGTCCTAGGCCCTTGATTGACTTTGAGTTGGTTTTTTTATATAGTGTGTGGTGTGGGTCTTGTTGGAGTTTTCTACAGATGGTTTTCCAATTTTGCCAACACCATTTGTTAAAAAAGCTGTTGTTTCCCCACTTAGGTAATTTCATCTCTGTCAAAAATCAGTTGACCATAGGTAGATAGGCTGATATCTGGATTCTCAATTCTATTCCATTGTCTGTCATTGTACTAGTACCATGCTGTCCTGACCACCAAGGCAGTGTGGTAGGATTTGAAATCAGAGAGTGTTTACCTTGTTTCTACTTTGCAGGAGTGCTTTGCTTATTCAGAGTCTCTTTCCATTCCAAATGAAATTGGAGATTGCCTTTTCCATCTCATTGAGGAATAACATTGATATTTGTATTGCGATTGCAATGAATGTGTAGATTGCCCTTGGTAGGATTGTAATTTTCATAATATTGAGTCTTCCTATCCATGAGCAAGTTATATTCTCCTATATCTCCAGTTCTCTCTTTGTTTCTTGTAGTAATGTTTGATAATTTTCTTTGAATATATTCTTTATGTTTTTAGTTAGATTTACTCCCAAGTACTTAATCTTTTGATTAGCTATTGTGATAGGTACTGTTTTTCTTAGCTCCAGTTCTATATTATCTTTGTCACTGTAGAGAAATCCAGTTGATTTTTGTATGTTAATCATGTATCCTGCCACTTTGCTGAATTGGTCAACTATGTCTAGTAGTTTTCTTGCTGATTCTTTAGGGTTTTCTCAGTATACTATTATATCATCTACATATAGAGATAATTTTACCTCCTCTCTGCCAATTCTCTTGTCTTATTACTATTGTTAAGATTTCTAACACAATATTGAATAGGAGAGGTGATAGTGGGCATCCTTGCCTAGTTCTTGTTCTCAAAGGGAATGCCTTTAATGTCTCTCTCCACTGAGAACAATGTTTGCTCTCAGGTTTGGGTATATATTTTTTTTACTATATTGAACAATTTCCCTTCCAATCCTATTTTGTTGAGTGTTTTAATCAGGAAATGGTGTTGGATTTTGTCAAAGGCCTTTTCTGGATCAATTGATAAAGATCATGTGGTTCTTGTTTTTTGCTTTGTAAATGTGATGAATTACACTGATTGATTTTCTTATGTTGAAACATTGTCACATACCTGTTATGAATCCCACTTGATCATGGTGAATTATGTTTTTGATGTATTGTTGGATTCTATTGGCTAGGATTTTATTCAGGATTT
The DNA here is from genome assembly GCF_000299155.1 of Elephantulus edwardii. Taxonomy (NCBI): domain Eukaryota; kingdom Metazoa; phylum Chordata; class Mammalia; order Macroscelidea; family Macroscelididae; genus Elephantulus; species Elephantulus edwardii. The sequence goes on along the minus strand of NW_006399924.1, from coordinate 1,647,336 downwards.
TTTAAATCTATGTTCATGAGAGATAATGGCTTATAGTTTTCATTTTGATGGTGTCTTTTCCTGACTTTGGTATCAAGGATATGTTTGCTTTATAGAATGAGTCTGGGAGAATTCCATCTTCTTCTATTTTCTGATATCGTTTATGTAGAACTGGTGATTGGGGTAGTGGGAGTAGGTGTGTCAGAGACAGTGATGTTGGCACAGGATAGAGAAGGGTTTAGGGCTCTTGTACCTAGGGTCACTATGAGTCGCAAATGACTTGATGGCACATAACGCCACCAACAACAAAGAATTGGTGACAGTTTTTCTCTGATAAAATGATAAAATTCACTTGTAAAACCATCAGGTCCAGGGCTTTTTTTGGCTGGAAATAGTTTTATTACCTTTTCAATTTCTTCTTTTGTAATGGTTCTGTTCAGGTGTTCAAATTTGGTTTGTGTCAGTTTAGGTAGTTTATGAGTCTCTAAGTATTTGTCCGTTTCCTCTAGGTTTTAATATTTGTTTGAGTATAGTTTTTAATAATATTTTATTGTTAACCTTCTTATTGTAGTTGATTCCATTGTGACATTGCTCATTTCATCTCTTACTTGGATTTTTTGTGTCTTTTCTTTCTTTTGTTTTGTTAGTTTTGCTAGTGGTTTGTCACTATTTTTTACCTCTTCAAAGAACTAACTCCTGGTTGTGTTGAGGGTTTCAATTGCTTTTCCGTTTTTTTTTTTAATTAATTTATTTCTGCCATAATTTTTATAAATTCCATTTTTTTGGAGGGTGTCGGGTTTTCTTGCTGTTCTTTTTCAATCTTTTGGAGATGTGAGGTTAGAGAATCAATGGTCAATTTTTCCTTTCTTTTGATGTGTTTGCTTATTGCTATAAATTGACCTCTGATTACTGCTTTGACTGTTTTGCAGAGGTTCTGGTAAGTTGTGTTTTGATTGTCATTTGTTTTAAGAAACTTTTAAATTTGATTTTTTATTTCTTCTAGTACCCACTCATATTCAAGCAAGGTGTTGTTCAACTTCCAAATGTATGGTTTTTCTTCTTTATTCTGTCGTTATTAATGTCTAATTTTGTAGCATTGTGATCTGAGAAAATGCTTTGTATTATTTCTATGTTTTTAAATTTATTGATTCTTGCCTTGTGACCTAAAATGTGATCTGTTCTGAAGAATGTTCCATGCACATTGTTGAAGAAGGTATACTGTGCTTTTTTTGAGTGCATTAGCCTATAAATACCCATGAGATTGATTACGTTTATTGTGTGGTTTAATTCTTCAGCATCTTTGTTGAGTTTCTTTATGGAGAGTCTATCTTTTCTTGAGAGTGGTATATTGAAGTCTCCAACTACTATAGTAGTGTTGTCTATTTCCTTTTCCAGTTTTGTTAATGTTTGCTTTATGTATTTTGCAGGGCTTTCATTTGGTGCATAGACATTTATTATTGTTATGTCTTCTTGTTCTATTGACCTTATATAGTGACCTTCCTTGTCCTTTGTGATGGTTTTTGCATTGAAATATATTTTATTGGAGATGAATATTGCTACTCCTGCTTTTTTCTGGTTGCCATTTGCTTGATATAGTTCCCCCACCCTTTTATTTTTACTTTTTTAATCTTTGTTTTTCAGGTGTGTCTCTTGTATACAGCATATTGATGAGTTTTGGGGTTTTTTAAATCCGGTCTGCTACTCTTTTTCTCTTCAATGGTGCTTTGAAACTATTTACATTCAATGTGATTATTGAGAAGGCAAAGTTTCATTGCTATCATTTTGCTGATTTCTTTTTAGTGTTGTTGCTAGTTAGTTTGAATCATCCTGCTTTCTGGGGCATCCCAGTTAGAAAGGACATCTCTCAGTGTTTTCTGTAACACTGGTCTTGTTTTTATAAACTCCCTTAGGTTCTGTTTTTCTGAAAATACCTTGATCTCTCCTTCATATTTAGTGGACAATTTTACTGGGTATGATATTCTTAGTTGACAGTTGGGTTTGTTGTGTGTTTAATATATGTCATTCCATTGTCTTTTTGCTCACATGGTTTCTGCTGAGAAATCGACATTTGATCTTATATGCTTTCCCTTATAGATTACTCTTTGTTTCTCCCTAACTGGTTTCAGAATTCTCTCCTAATCTTTGGTTCTGGCAAATTTGACTATGATATGTCTTGGTGTTTTTCTTTTGGGATCTATTCTATGTGGTGTTCTGTTAGCTTCTTGAATAGATATTCTCTCATTCTTCATTATGCCTGCAAAGTTTTCTTCTAATAAGTCTTCCACAACGATTTTGGTGCCTTTAGTTGCTTCTTCCTGTTCTGGGATTCCAATTATGCACATGTTATTTCTCGTGATGGTGTTCCACATCAGGTTTTCTTCTCTTTCCTTCCTTTTTGATTCTGCTTTTTGTTTTGGCAGATTAGTGGTGACAATTCTGTCTTCGATTCCACTGGTTCTTGTGTTCTATATCTTCAGCCCTGTTCATGTGTACCTCCATAATTTTAAAAGCATCTGAAACATTGGACCTCATATTTTGGATATGATTTTTGAATATGTGTCTCCTGTAGACAGCATATTGATGGATTTTGGTTTTTTTAATCCAGTCTGCTACTCTTTTTCTCTTCAGTGGTGCTTTTAAATGATTGACATTCAATGTGATTTTGAGAAGGCAAAGTTTCATTGCTATAATTTTGTTGATTTCTTTTTAGTGTTGTTGCTAGCTAGTTTGGACCATCCTGCTTTCTTTTCTTTTATTTTCTGTTTTTTGGATAGTGGTTTCTTGTTTTTCCAGAGCATCGAATGCCTCATTTGATTTATCTGCATTGTTTTGGATTTTTTTAAATCTTCTCCTGGTTTTTCCTTGCAGTGTCCTGTAATTCTTCAAGTTTGTCTTTCACTGATTGAAAATATTCAATCATTGTTCTTTTAAATTTCTTGTCAGAAAGTTTCATCAGACTTTCTGGCTTTAGGAAATCCATGTATACTGTGTCACTTTTTGGGGTGACATCTTGCTTTGGGCTTGTGTAAGGGGTGAGGTAGCCTGCTTCCTACATGATATTGCTCTTGTAGAGTTTTTCATGCTTGAGGCTATAGTAGGTTCTTGATCTGAAATCACTGCTCCAGAAGAGGGTGGGGAAGATACCCTGCCTGTGTTTCTCTCTGTCTTCTGACTCCAGGGAAGATCTGCTTTTCTTTGGTAGAGAAGAGGCCTTTGAAAGCAACCTCCTGTCTTTGACAACTGCCATATTTAGGGAAGCCCATGGTACTTTGGGCTAAAGGCAGGTGATGGGCTCTAGGCAGTTGATGGACTAAATGTGAGGAGACACAAGGCAGAATGCTGAGACCTGATTATAAAGCCAGTAAACCTTGGTTTTCCCCTTCAAGAATGAACTCCAGTTGTCTTGTTCTGCTCTGATTGAGCTTAAGAGGTCCCACACAATCCAGCCAAACAGCAGTGATCCCCCACAAAATACATCACTCAAATTCCAGCATTGCTCCCAGCAAACATTGCTCCCAGTGCAGGTCAGGTCCCAGCGCACATCAGGTCCCGATGGTGTCTGGAGTACCAGGTGTGGCCTGGTGGCATCAGATGTTCCGGGCATGGGCTGGCCTACCAGAATCCAAGTTTACCAAACTAAGGGCTCCAGTCTTGTGTTATTTTCAAGATTTATTTTTATGGTTCTTTTTTAGCTTATTTGAATGAAAAATATATTAAAAAATGGTTCTTTGTCCAGGTTATTTGAATAAAATACTGTAATGGAAAAATGTCTAAAATATCTTCAAAGATTAATATTATTCAGTGAGTAAAAATGAATTTATCCCAGTACTACATATATTAGAATACCACTCACTCTAAAACATATTTGGTTTTTAATATGCCCAATGTGTTTGCTCTGTTTAATACAGCACCAATATGATAAAATTGTTGAAGAAAGAGACTCAGAATTAGGACTTTATAAAAGCAAAGAACAAGAGCAATCATCAGTGAAAGCTTCTTTGGTGAGATACAGAGCAAGCAGTAGTAAACTTAACTTTATAATGCCAGTATGTCTAGTGGTAAAGAAAAATATCAAGTAAAATTATAATTTTTGAGCTATATGAAATTACAGAGTCTTATATCTGGAAGGAATTTTATCTATCTTCTAGTTAAATGGTTTTCCAGTTTGTTTTTGAAATTACATAAAAGCCTCTTTTTCAAGTAAATTGTTATAAACTCAATTAGTTTGGATTTTGTTGTTGAGAAAGATGTGAAGACTGGGAGTGGCTGGAGAAGATTGTTAAATCTTTCTGATATTATTCAATATTTCTTTAGAGGAAAGCATAAAGAATTTATTTTAATGAACTCCTTAGTTATGGTCAGTTAGTTTTAACACCAGTAGACTTTTAAAGTATATATATTGCACAAGAGAATTAATTTTTATGTGAAGATAAGTTTACTTGGAGCATTAGTTTTGTATTCTTATTGTATTGAGAAATAAATGAAAGCACTTACAAACTTGGTATTTCTTTTTCTTTAGGAAATTGAGCTATCTAACCTAAAAAATGAACTTTCATCCATTAAGAAGGAACTTGAACTAGAAAGAGAAGAAAAAGTAAGTTTCGTAGCTTTATAATTTTTTTTTCTTTTACTGGTTTATTTCCTGTTGGCTTCACCTACCTCTCCTTCCATCCATCAAATTGTGTAACCCTATGATTAACCACTCCAACCCCTCACCATCCTCACCCCTTTGTTTTCCCTCTCCTTCCCTTAGATCTTCATACTTGTTCTATAATATTGGTCTTATGCAGTATTTGTCCTTATGGGAATGATTTAGTTCACTTGGAATAATGCTCACTAGTACCTTCCAAGTTAGGTAATAATTGAAAAAAATCACTGTTCCTGCGTGCTGTATAGTATTCCATTGTATGACTGTACCATAATTTCTCTATCCATTCAACTGTGACTGGACACTTTTGGGCTGTTTCCATGTCCTTGTTGTGGTGAATAACACACTGCTATGTACACTGGTGTATGAGTCTCCATTTGTTTTTCAGTTCTTGTTTTTTGGGGGGTATATTCCAAGCAGTGGCATAGCTGAATCATACGGAATTTCTGTGTTCAGGTTTTTGAGGAAGTGCCAAACTGCCTTCGAGAGTGGTTGTACCATTTACAATCCCAGCAACAATGTATAAGGGTTCTATTTCACTACAACCTCTCCAGCCTTTATTACTTGCTGTCCTGTTAAACTTTGCCACTGCTACTGGTGTAAGATGCTGTCTCATTGTAGTTTTGATTTGCATCTTTCTTATTGCCAGTGTTTTTGAGCATTTCTTCATGTGTCTGTTGGCCATCTGAATATTTTCTTTGAAAATTCCTTCCATGTCTTTTCCCCGTTTTGAAATTGTATTATCAGTCTTTTTCTTTTGGAGGGAGGCCTGTAGGATTCTGCAAACTTTTGACATGAGACCTTTGTCTGAAATGGTATTGCCAAATGTATTTTCCCAGTCAGTAGGTTTTCTTTTTACTCTGTTGGAAAATGTTTTTCTTGTGCAAAGGATTTAAATTTTAGAAGGTCACATTCATCAATTTTGTTTCTCTCCAAATTGTGCTGTATTGGGCATTCTCTTTATACCATAGACTAAGCCATTTAAGCTTGACCCCAGCTTGTCTCTAATGAACTTTATGATTTGGGGCTTTACTCCTAGGTCTCTGATGCATCTTGATTTTTGTGTATGGTGTGAGATGTGGATCCTGTTTGGGCTTTTTGCTGGTTGTAGCCCAATTTTGCAAGTACTATTTGTTGTAGAGGTTATCATTTCCCCATTTGATAGGTTTTATTTTTTTGTTGAATATCAGTTGACCATAGATAACTGAGTCTGTTTCTGGGTTCTGAATTCTGTTCCATTGGTCTGTGTTCCTATTGTTATACCAGCACCATGCTATTTTTGTTACTACCACTGTATAGTAGATTTTTGAGGTCATGAAGTGGCCTCTCAGTTCATTTTTGTTTTTGAGAAGTGCTTTCCTTGTTCGGGTTCTCTTCCCCTCCAAATAAACTTGACAATTTCTTTTTTGATCTCCTTGAAAAATGAATTTGGTAACTGTATTGAGATTGCATTGAACATGTAGATTGCTTTTGGTAGGATAGTCATTTTCACAAAATTGAGTCTTCCTATGCATGAACAGGGTACATTTTTTTCTTTATTTAGGTCTTATTTTATCTCACCAAAAAGTTATGTAGTTTTCTTTGTATGTCTTTTGTATTTCTATTTAGGTTCTGGAAGTCTAGTCATGTGTATGTTATTCTTTTTTATGTCATCCCACATGAGTCTAATGTTTTCTTCATTTTCTTTATGTCTCATCTCTGATTTTTCTTCTAGTATGTTTCCAGTGAGGCTCTTGTATTCCAGCTCACTCACTGATTCTCTGTTCCATCTCTTCAGTTCTATTTTTTTGTCTTACCAGTGTATTTGACACTTCTGCCATTTATGTCTTCATATTCTGTATTGCATTTTCATGTTTTTCTGTTCTTTCCAGTACTGTGTTGGCTGTACCCTCTCTGTCTTGTAATAATTTTTTTTGAGTTCTTGTACCTCTTTATCTTTACTATCAATTCTTTCTTCCATCTTTTCCATTTTCTTGTATAACTGTTCAAGTTGCTCCTCGTCACTATATTTATTTGGTTTGTTGTCGCTGAGGTATTTGTTCTGTTATTGGTTTCCATTATTTCTTCTGTATATCTTTTTCTGTAGTTGTTCAGATAACTCCACATCAACATATTTCTTCTGCTTCTCTCTATCTGGGATATTAATTGGGCCTCCTTTTTCAGGAGGAGGGCTATTTTGTTTTTTTCATGGTAACTTTGGTGGATTACTGTTTTCTTGGCATTAAATGGGTCGGTCTTTTCTTAGTACAGGTTAGGTTGTTGTAACTATATAATGACCCAGAGTACAGCAGTGTTTTGTAAAGGACCTATATATTTGTGCTCCTTTCTGACAACAGTGTATCACACAAAGGACTTGAATGGCAAAAGAAGAAGCTTATTCCATTCTAGAAATGGTGTTTTGGGTTAGACTAGGCCCAGCTCTTCCATTTGAGCTTAAGGGGTCCCTGGTCATGTAGCTAGACAGCAGTGTTTCACCAAAAGTACCTGTAATATTGGTGCTCCTGGTGCTAGATAGCAGGGGGCAACAGCTGGATGGTCTCCAGGTAGTGGGTCTCGAGGTGATGGTAACAGTACTCTGGGAGAGATTGTGGTCTTAAAAACTGCAGCCCCCCAACCTGGCATGCAGTGTTTCTGTTGCTGGGTGTGAGTGTGCTTGGGCAGGGCTGCGGCCTTTAGCTGATGCAGGGGAAGTGGTGGCTGAAGGATGTTCTTGGGCCAGCCATGCCACAAAAGCATTGCTGTGTTGAAGCAGAGGGAAGGTAAGGTCCCCCTGAAAGTAATTAATTTTAGGATTTGGATCCAATTTGGATATTTAGAAATATGTCATATTAGAAAATAATAGGACAATTTTGAGTAACTGAGGAATAAAAATTATAGTTTTCCTCATATTATTTTTTTAATCTTGGAAGTATTTAGCATTTATGGAGGTCTGGTGGTATAAGGCCTACTTATAAGACAACTAATTTAAAGGTCAGTGGTTTGAATTCATCAGCTGCTTTGAGAGAGAAAGATGGGCTCTTTCTTTAAAGTTTATAACTATGGAAAGTTGGCAGAGGAGTGCTTGGAGTTGGAATCCACTTGATGGTAATGGATTAAAGCTTTTATTTTCATTTGTATATGCCTAGTTTAAAAGCTAAAGACACATAAATAAATGGATTTCTATAAATAGAAAGTGAAATATTTGTCATTCCAAACATTTTTAAAAATTCAACTATTAATTTTATTTAAAATTTGTGCTTATTTGCCTTCATTAAACTGATTATATTTTCAAAATTATATGTATCTCTACCACTGGTGGATCTGAACCACCAGAGAAACTCTATCAGAGCTCCCTGCATATTTTTTTTCATAATTGTATTATGTTTAATAAGAATTTTTTGCTATTTATAATTTTTTAATTTTTAAATGCTAGTTTATTTACAAAATTCAAGTATATTGATTTTGAGGGTAGATTCTTCCAATTTCCCCTCACCCCCCACCAATCGAATTGTACAACTCCATGATTAATCCCCCCTACCCCTGCACATCCTCATCCCTCTGCTTCCACCCCCCTTGAATCCTTATACTCATCCCACAATAATGATTTTATACAATATTTGTCCTTGTGACACGGTGATGATTCATTCAGCATAATGTTCTCTAGTCCCTCCCAAGTTAGTTAATAATTTACAGAATCATGTGTGAGAAAGGAACTCATATATTGTTGGTGAGATTGTAAAATGGTATTCAACCTTTCTGAAAGGCAGTTTGGTGCTTCCTTAGAAAGCTGAACATAGAAACAGCTGAACATATGACCCAGATATTTCACTGCTTGGAATATACCTTGAGAAAATGACAATCGAGGCACAAATGGAGATTTGTACACCAATTTTCATAGCAGCATTATTCACCATCGCAAGAACATGAGAACAGTCCAAATGTCCAACCACAAACGAATGGATTGAGAAATTATGGTACATTCACACAGTGGAATACTATGAAGCACCCAGGAGCAATGATTTTATAAATTATTACCCAACCATTTTTATGTTTACAAATTAGTAACATCATTTGTGTTTCCTGTATTGTTCAACCATCACCACTATCCATTTCCAAATTCTTTTCTTCACCCCAATAGGAACTCAGTTCCATATCCATTTTCTCTCTGTTTCAGTCTGAATCCCCTTTACCCCTGCCCCACAGCAGCAGAGTAAATATGTTATTTTAAAACTATTAAGTATGTGGTGTCATTTATTGTGAAACTTTTTGTGTTGGTTTTTATTAATCAATTCAGCTCCTTAGAGTTTTAGCCTAGTTGTGTCTGTTAGTAGTTTGTTATTTTTTATTATTGAGTAGCAATCCATAGTAAGAAAGTACCATAGATCAGTAAAGATTTTGTAAAAATTTTACAGATTTTGAGATAAACCTAAATTTTCACTTATCTGGAATAAATGTCCAAGAGTGCAAATTCTTAGATGAATCATAGTTGTATATTTAGGGTGTGTTTTTTAAAAAAATACAAATAGACTGAGTCAGCTCACTGCCGTAGTATATTTCAAGTCATTGGCCTCCAGTAGGTTTTTGAGATAGTAAATCTCAATCAGAAGAGACTGCTTATCATTCTTCCTTGGAGCCACTGATGGATCCAAACTCCTAGAGATGTATAGACTTTTGACTAGTAGTAAAACATGCTATGAATTATGCCATCAAAGCATGTGATTTGAGTGAGTTTATAAAACATACTGATTTTTCATTCAAACATTGGGCCGCATTTTGTTTTGTAACAGTAAGTACAATACACACAATGTAGTTACACTTCTTCCACTGTTGTTTTTGTCTTGTTCCTTTTAGTTGACTACAACTCATAGTGACTGTATAAATAATTCATCTGAATCATACATTATACTGTGCTGTCCTCATTATCTCATTATCACATTATTACAATCACTGTGTCAATTCATCTTGTTAGGGTTTTCTTTTTTTATGGTGACCTTGAACATTTCTAACCATGATATCTTTTTCCATAGACAGGGTCCCCCTGACAACATGCCCAAAAGTATGTGAGACAAAACTTCACCACTTGCCTCCAGGGAGTAACCTGGTTGTATTTTCTCCAAAACATATGTTTGTTCTTTTGGCAGTCCATTGGATGGATATTCAGTACTCTTCTCCTACATCATGACCCAAAGGCATCAGTTCTTCTGTAATTCTTATTCATTGTCTAACTTTCAGGTGCATAGAAAGTAATTGAAAAGACTATGGCTTGGATCAGACACGTCTTAGACTTTAAATTGACATTGTTGCCCTTTAGGACTTCGGAGAAATCCTTGATAGAGGTTTTCTTAATGCAGCATGTCTTTTAATTTCTTGATTGCTTGTCCTAAGGATGCTTATTGTGGATCCAAGTAAGGTGAAATCATAAACAATTTAGATCTTTTCTCCTTCAGTCGTGATGTTGCCTAATTTTCTCGGTGGTGAGCAATTATTGTTCTGTTTTGTGTTGAGATAATCCTTTTTGAAGGCTGTAGTCTTTGATCTTCTGCAGCAAGCGGTTTTTTTTT
>NW_006399924.1:1629976-1637069 GCF_000299155.1 Elephantulus edwardii | reverse complement strand
AGCATCTGGTGGATTCGAACCGTGCGCCTCTGGGATTGTAATGCAGCTTCTCGCCACTAGGCCACCAGAGCTCCCCTCAGCAAGCATTTTTAAGTCTTCCTTACTTGAAGCAAGCGTGATGTGTCATATGCATAACATAGGTTGTTGATGAGTTTTCTTCCAATCCCCATGCCACGTCCTTCTTCATAAAGTTCAGCTTCTCAAATGATTGGCTTATTATACAGATTGAATATGTATTGAAAAAGAATATAACTCTGATGCATACTTTTCTTGATTTTAAAACATGCACTTTGTATATAAATGTCTGATTTATATTACTCCTGTCTTACCCCTTCCTGCTTTTGGTTTTATCCTTTAGCACATGCTATTCTTTACACCTTATATGGTTGATCATTCTAAGAAGTAAATAGTTAAGTCATTAGTCTTTGTTAATAGTCACATCTTATAATGTACCTACTGTTGGACTGGAAGTTGAGCCAGGAGAATGAGCTTTGTTGAGGTCTCTAGGGTGACTAAAAACTGGAGTTTGGGGAATCCTACCAATCTCTGTTGAACTAGTTCATTTGGCCCTTTTAAAAATGTTTTTGAGTTTTGTTAACACAAAACTACTCTATCCAGCCTTTTACACTATGATCCCATTTAGAGTGGGCAGTGGTAATACCCTGTCATCATCTAATTTTTCTTGTCTCAGTATAGTAGAAATTTTAGATTATGTGGTCCAATAGTCATTTGGATTAATTATTTCAGTACAGCTTTTTCTTTTTTCCTTCCTCTTTGTTCTATTCAGAGAGAAACCAATAGTTGCCCCTTGGATGCCTATTCACAAACTTTTAAGACCTTAGTTGCTATTCAGCCATAGGGTGTAGACCTTTGTTGTTGTGGGTTACGTTGCACCAGTTGACATTTTTATTGCTGAATGATATTCTGTTGTCTGTATATACAACATTTTGTTTATTCATTTATCAGTCGATGGAAATTTGGATTGTTTCCACTTTCTATTTTAAATAATGTTGCTGTGAGCTTCCAGCTTTTGTACATAGGGTTTTCAGAGGCCTGCTATTTCAGAGGTGGACGACCAATCCTTCTTCCTAGTCTGTCTTAATCTGAATGTTCAGATTTAGAGAAGTATTGGACAGACCAGCATTTTATAGAAAAAGTGAAAGATATATCCCTTATTGTGGAGTTAACCATTAGTATCAGTGTTGTCTCTGCCTTTGGCACATGTGTCTTTACACACTTATTTCCCTGCTCCACCAACCACCGGGATACCCATCCACTTCTACCCACTCCCTTCAACGTCTATCTCCATTGTTCACCCCTTGATCTGATAGCTTATATCTGAAGCTTCCTTGGCATCTGTGATTCCAAACACGTCAGCTGCTGATAGTTTCTTACGCTGTGACCAGTGTCTCTAAGTTTAGTGGTAATGTTTCCTGAGCAAAGGTGATGTGTCCTGTAGAACTGGTGTGTAGATAGGTTTTTCTTGGGCACCAGTAATCAGGAAATGAAAAAACGTATTGCCATGGGAAAGTCTGCTGTTAGGGACCTCTCCAAAGTACTGAAGAGCAATGGTGTCTCTCTGGAGACTGAGGTGCATCTGATACAGGCCATGGTATTTGCTATCACTTGTTATGCATCAGAGAGTTGGACAGTGACTAAGGAGGATAGAAGGAGAATTGATGCCTTTGAGTGGTGGTGGTGGTGGAGAAGAGTAATGAGGATACCATGGACTGCTAGGAAAACAAACAGATTAATCCTGGAGAGGGTTAAGCCGGGCAGCTCCTTGGAGGCAAGGATTCTGAGGCTTCCTCTAATATACTTTAGACATGTTGTAAGGAGAAACCAGTCCTTGGAGAGGGACATCATGCTTAATAGGGTAAAGGGACAGCACAGAAGGGGAAGGCCCTCTATGTGGTGGATTGATTCAGTGACTGGGGTAATCAGGGTGGGTGTATCAGAGACAGTGCAGTTGGCACAGGACAGAGCAGAGTTTAGGGGTGTTGTACATAGGGTCTCTATGCAAGCGACTCAACGGCACATAACAACAACAACATGAGCTTTCAGGTACACACATTTGTCTTGGATGTATGTTTTTATTATGTGTGGAATTGTTGATTCTTATATTAAACCTGTGCTTAACATTTATTGACCATTTGCAAATCATCTTTGGAGAAATATCTATACAGATTATTTGTGTATTTTAAAATTATGCATATTGTCATTATTGAAATGTATAAGTTCTTTACATTTTCTGTGTACAATTCCCTTATCAAATACATGATTGTGAATATTTTTCTCTAAGTGGCTTATTTTACCTTTTTTTATCATTTGCAGTACAAAGACTTTAGTTTTGATGGAATTAACTTTATGTAGATACCTTTTATCAAAAAAGAGAGAAAATTTCCTTCTATTTCTAATTGAGTATTTTCTCATTAAATAGTGTAAGATTTTAACAAATACTTGTGTATGTTGAGATGATTATGTGGTTCCCCCCAGTATTCTGTTAATATGAAATGTTAGATTAGATAAAGGTAACTGGGAAACTACTGGAAGAGATTTTCCTCATTCTCAAAACAAGTTAACACAACAAAATGTGGAAATGATAGGATAGTGTCATTAATATCACATGCAAACTAAATATTGCTGAAGATGATTAAAAGAAAACAAAGCAGTACACCATTAGGGAACTGCTAAAAAATATAAGCTGAATTCAGAGGAGACTGTGAAACAATGAATACATATCATTGCTGATGAAAAGATCTCAATTCTATTTTAGATAGCAATTGTGAAAAGTAGGAATTTTAGTTTTGTTCCTGATCTTATGGGAAACGTTTTTCAATCTTCACCATTGAGTGTGAAGTTTCCTCTTTTTAAAAAAAGTGCCCTTTATCAAATTCAGACATTTCCCTCCTGTTCCTACTTTGCTAAGTATTTCTGTATTGAGAAAATGTTAGAATTTTGTACATGACTTTTATTTGTGTGTGTGTGTGTGTGTGTGTGTGTGTGTGTGTGTGTGTGTATTATACCAGATTCTTAATTCCATTAATGGGATGTGCTATATTAATTGGTTTTCTTATGCTGAATTATTCGTTCATTGGATAAAAGGCACTTGTGATGGTACAGAATCCTTTTAATATAGTCTTAGATTCAGTATGCTGCTGCTTTTGTTGAGGATTTTTGCACCTGTATTCATAAGGAATATTAATCTGTAGTTTTAATTTTTTAAATATCTTTATCTGACTTTGATATAAAGGTGCTTCAGGCTACATAGAATGAATTAAGAAGTGTTTTCACCTCTTTAGTTTGGAAAAGCTTGAGGAAATGGTGCTAATCTGGTCCTGGACTTTTATTTTTGAGACTTGTTTGTTACTTTTAAAAAATCTCTTACCATAACTGAAAACTCACAGCTAGGAAAGGAGAAAATAGATGTTGTTGTTGTTGTGATGTGCCATCATGTTGAATACAAATCATAGCAACTGTGTGAACAACAGATCTGAACCCTTTTCTGTCCTATGCCATCCTCATCATCTCTGACATACTGGGGCTCCTTTCTGCACTAACTGTGTCAGTTCACCTCATTGAGGATCTTCCTCTGCTCCTCTGATTCTACACTTTTTCCATTTTGTTATCTCTTTCTGAGAATTACCCCTTCAAGCAACATGCCCAAAGAAGTGAGATGAAGCTTCCACTCTACTTTCCTATAACAAGCACTCTGATTGCACCTTCTCAAAAACATATCTTTACTTCAGTACAGCAACTTAAATACAAATTCTGTAGCTATAAAAGTAGATGAAGAATAGCAAATAAACGCACACACACACACACACACACACACACACACACACACAAGAGTAGCAACATGCAAGTCACTTCCCCAGTACAAAAAACTGGCAGAGAAGTCATTATACCTTGAAGAGAAAACCCTGAGGACAAGCAAGCATATAGATACCATGATGCTGGCAGCAGGAGTTCCCTTAGTGAGATTGGTGGCCCAAGATCTGGAATACCTAGGGATGGTGAATGCTTGCTCACTTGGATAAAGGCTCTAGGCCTAGAAGGTCAGGCTGACTGCCATGATACTGGCTTAGCAGATCTAAAGCCTGAGGTGAATGGGCTAACTTAATGGTTGTTGTTATGTTGTGCCGTCGAGTCACCTGCAACTCATTGCGACCCGATGTACAACAGCCCTAAACTCCGCTCTGTCCTGTGCCAATTGCACTGTCTCCGACACTCCCATCCCAATTATCCCAGTCACTGAATCAATCCACCTCATAGAGGGCCTTCCTCTCCTGCGCCATCCCTCCACCCTCCCAAGCATGATGTCCCTCTCTAAGGACCGGTCTCTCCTCACAACATGTCCAAAGTATGTTAGACGGAGCCTCAGAATCCTTGCCTCCAAGGAGCCCCCCGGTTTAACCCTTTCCAGGATAAATCTGTTTGTTTTCCTAACAGTCCATGGTATTCTCAATACTCTTCTCCAGCACCACATCTCAAAGGCATCAATTCTCCTTCTATCCTCCCTGGTCATTGTCCAACTCTCTGATGCATAACAAGTGATTGCGAAGACCATGGCCTGTATCAGATGCACCTTAGTCTCCAGAGAGACACCATTGCTCTTCAGTACTTTGGAGAGGTCCGTAACAGCAGACTTTCCCATGGCAATGTGCCTTTTAATTTCCTGGCTGCTGGTGCCAAGACTGTTGGCTATGGAGCCAAGCAAACTAAAGCTGTGTACAATCTCAATCTCTTCACCATCCATCCTGATGCTGCCAATTGGTCCAGTGGTGAGAATCTTTGTCTTCTCGACATTGAGCCTCAATCCATATTGTAGGCTGCAGTCCTTGATGCTCTGCAGCAGGCGCTTCAGGTCCTCTTCAGTTTCAGCAAGCAAGGTTGTGTCATCCGCATAATGCAGATTGTTGATAAATCGTCCACCAATCTTGACCCCACATTTCTCCTCATAGAGCCCAGCCTCCCGGATAATCTGTTCTGCATATAGGTTGAAAAGGTATGGAGATAGGATGCATCCCTGGTGTATGCCCTTCCCAATTTTGAACCATGCAGTGTTCCCTTGCTCTGTTCTGACGACTGCCTCCTGGTCCAAGTATAAGTTTCACATTAGAACTATCAAGTGTTCTGGGATTCCCATTCTTCTCAGAGTCAACCATAGTTTGTATGATCTACACAGTCAAATGCCTTTGCATAGTCAATGAAACACAAATAGACATTCCTTGAACACATCAAATAACTTACCCAATCAAGTAAAAAGGAAGCTCAAAGACCGGGGAAAAATAGTTGGCAATGACACATCTGATAAGATAATTATATCTAAAATGTATAGACTACTCCAGCATTCCAACAAGAAAAAAACAAACCGGTCACAAAATAAGCAGAAGATATATGAATATATACTTTACTAAAGGAGAAAATCAAATAGCCAACAAGAAGAACCTGAAGAAAAGACCATAAACTTTAACTATTAGAGAGAGGCAGATGAGAACAACAATGAGATATCATCACACTCAAGCAACAATGGCAAAGTTCAACAGGAGAGCAAACAACAAATGCTGTGAGGCTGTGGGAAGATTGGAACTCTCATACACTGTTGGTAGTACAATGTAAAATAGTACAACCACTATGGAAAATAGCCTGGTGCTTTCTCAAAAAGTTGGAAGTAGAAACACCATTTGACTCAGCTATCCCACTACTGGAAACATACTCTAAAAAATCAGAGCTTTGGCATAAATATATGAGTACACACCCATGTTTACTGCAGCGCTATTCACAATAGTAAAGAGATGGAAGCAGCCCAAGTGCCCATCTGTAAATGAATAGAGAAACTGTGTTATGTTCACATAATGGAATATTATGCAGCATTGAAAAACAGTTAACCCATAAAACACTAGAGAACATGGATGAGTCTGGAAGATATTATGTGGAGTGAAATATTTTAGTCATAAAGGACAGATACTGCATAAAACGACTGTAATAGCAATAGGAGGATGCAAAGTGAGGGGAAGAGCAAGAAAAGAATGGATAGATAATGATCATTGCCCTTTACTAGATGAAAAGAAAGCCAATCAGAAAGGAATGGACCATTAGATATTATGTGTATGACAATTAGCAATGTAGAACATGCATTACAAAGTGAATTGAAGGAGGGGTTGGGGAGAAAATGTATATCAGTGAATGAATGAAAACAAACCCAATATCTGTAAACTTTCACTAAAATCACAACAAAAAAGTAAAGATGAAGGTGCATCTGAAAGTTAGGCAGTGACTAAGAGTGACAAAAGAAGAATTGATGCCTTTGAGTTGAGGTGTTAGAAAAGAGTACAGAATATTCTGTGGATGACCAAAATAATAATGAAAAAAGTCTTTGAGAAAATATTGTCAAGAGTGCTCTTTAGAGGCAAGGATGGTGAAACTCTGTTTTGTTAGGAGGGCTGAATCCTTGGAAAATCATCATGTTTGGAAAGGTAGAGGGTTAGTCAAAGAGAGAAGGACTCTCGAAGAAGTGGAATGACGCAATGACTGTAATAATAGGCTCAAGTATATCAGAGATGATGAGGATGCTATATAGAGTAGGACTAAGGTCATATTCAGTATTGATAGAGTAGCTATGAGTGGTGATCAACTCATTGGCACCTATGAACAACAAAAATAGGTGTTGGGATCTACTTAATGGTAAGTAGTTTATAAGAAGTGAAATAGGGTGTTTTCTTAGGTCAAAATCAGTCTTAAGAGAAAAGCAACTAAATGCAACTTAAAAGCAGAAATGGTTAGATTCCATTTAACTCTTTTGGTGATATTATCAGAAAAAAAATCTTAGATAAGCACATTGTGTTTAGTGAGGGTAAGATCAGCAAAAGTACCAACAACCAGGAGAAGATAAAATAGATGAATTGGATCTTCTAAGAATCAAATCCCTAGGCACATCCAAAACCTTCTCCAGCAGGGTAAAAAGGGAAGCCACAGACTGGGAAAAAGTATTTGGTAATGACATATCAGATAAGGGACTTTTATCCAGAATTTATAAAATACTTGAGCACCACAACAAGATGAAGGTAAATAATCCAATAGAAAAATGGGC